>NW_007379714.1:5327-15254 GCF_000475195.1 Diaphorina citri | reverse complement strand
CGTTTTGTCGCTATAGCTGAAAACCGCCAAAAAACGGTCGAAATCTGTCCAAAAGCGGTCAAAATACCGCCAACCGCATCATATACAGAGATGTTCATTTATGGACGTAAAAAAATTGAACTTGTTTTTTGAGACCAGCCTAAGTAGCTTGAATAGTGTGGTTTGAGGTGAAAAGAAGAGAAAATGTAGGTAAGACAGTAGGCATTTTAGTTCTAGGGAGTAAAAGGAAAAGGGGTAGGCCGAAAATGACATAGAGAGATAAAGTGGAAGAAGATCTTAGATAAAAGGAATGGAGAATAGAGGAACTATTGGATAGAAAGAAGTGGAGTATATGAAAACGCTGACCCCCTGATTTAGGTCGTTGGAATGCTAAATTATAGTGCCGAGCTTCCCGATATAGAGTTCCGGAACCCGTCACTCGATTAGGTTTCCGGCACCCTAATTTATTTTCTCAGAGTAGAAATAATTCTCAAAGAATCTTACCTCTGAATCATCACACGTAGACACTTGCAGTCGGTTCATCAGGTCCTCGTAGGTTCTTTCCCATGTAACATTGCTCACTCTCAACAACTCATTGAGAACTAACAGGGAGCCGTGTATTCGGTCCTCTCGATTCACTCCCTTCTCTCTACTAAACACCTCGTCCAAACCACTCATCGCTTCCTCGAAACAGAGACGATACCTGTGAATAGAATAGAATAAACAAAACATAGCATAGAATAGAATATACTCCGTTTATACTGCCAGAATGAGAGTGAAAAGTTCCGCAGTCTAAACAAGGTCATGTGTATTTGGTACAGAATAATTTTACATATGTATACTCGTAAATCGAAACAGTTCTTGAGAACTGTGACAACTGAGATTTTATCGTCCCGAAAGCGAAGAGAGAAGGAAGACAGGATAGGAGAAAGCCAGCCGTTCCGAGAACGAACCTTATCCGTTCGGGATAAAATCCGCCTCGGGCGGGAATCGAACCCGAGATCTAGCGCTTACAAGGCAGACTCGCTACCCTCCAACCTAACTAGGCTGCCCAGAAAATTTTCTTACGTAGCGTAGGCAGATTTTTCCCTAAGTGCCTTCATGATTCTAGTTTCACCAAACTTACCACTGAGGTTTCTGGCTCTGTTTAGCCGACTCTCGTTGAGCTGTCACTACCAAGGCAGCTCGTATTGCTTTCACAGCGTGCAGTCTAATCTCTGGCTTAGGATCTCGGACAGCGCTGAACACAAAGTCGAAGAACGCCTGCACATGCTGATAGAAGATGGTGGGAACCGTGACAGCTAGCTCCTTCAGAACCAGGACCTGGGGGATGAGAAGAAATAGGTGAGGAATATGAAAGATTGAAAGGATCTACAATAGAACCTTCTGAATTTGAGTAGCCTCCGCGGCCCAGTGGGTATCGCACTAAATTTGCACTCTAGAGGTCCCAGTTTCGATTCCCGGCGGGGTCGAAGTTTTTTCTGTACTTGGAGTTTGGGGTGCACTCATTATCGTGAGGACAATTCAGTAGCTACTTTAATAAAGTAGCGACCAGTGGCGGCATTACCAGTGACTTTCTGATTCATACCTCCATTTCTGCCTATCTCTCTTTTCTAATTTATGAATAATAAAATAAGAGGTGTTTGAAAGTCTAGTTAGCTTGAAAGGTAGAATGCCTGCTTTATAATCGCTAGGTCGCGGGTTCGATTCCCACCCAGGGCGAGCTATATCCTAAACAGATAAGGTTCGTTCTCGGAACGGCTGGCCTTCTCCTATCCTGTCCTCCTTCTCTCTTCGATTTCGGGACGATAAGACGTCCGTTGTTACACTTCCCTCTATCAAACCTCTTGAGAGAAAAAAAGGAGAGAAAAGTACTTCGTTTTACCAGAAGTAAAAGGTAACATACCTTGGTAGGTAGAGAGGCTTTGATAATGTCAAATATCTTGGGTAGGTCTGGCAGTATGCTATCTCCCACTGCCAATTTCTTGACCCCGCCGGGAATCGAACCCGGGTCTCCCGCGTGCAAGGCGAGCGCAGTGACCACTACGCCATGGGAGCTGACTCTCTTTTCTTTATCCGTTTTCTCTTAGGTCCTGTTCCACAATACATCTCGTTTTTGGTGTACCCCTTTACATGTTACCCCCTATATAAACTCTTTATTCTCTATTCTATATGGGTAATTCTCTACACGTTCATAGTTCATACTATCTCAATCTACTCTCCTGGATTTTCTGTCCTAGTGGTCCCACTATTACAGTTCCTCTAATTTACTCAAATAGGACTAGAAAGTTCCTTTACCTCAGCAGCAGGCTACTAGTATTATTGTGGTCAAATTCTCAAATTATATGGAGGATAAAATTCCATACCTCGGCAGGGATTGAACCCACGCCCTCCCGTTTACCAGGCGAGCGTCTTGACCACTACATCACTTGTCTATTTTGCCACCACCTTTCGGCTATAGCTAAAGCCACTACAACAACAAACAACCACTACACCATTAAGGCACCAAAATAGAGAGTAAAAAATTCCACAACACAGACGGGATTGAACCCACGCTCTCCTGATTTCAACGCGAGTGGGGGGAAAAAACTTACCGCTGCATGTCGTTTGCCCTCAACTCGATCACCTCCCAACCACTCGATAGCTTTCTTCATCTCGAAGTCTGCATACTCCGCAGAGAACGTGCCAGATATTTGCGCCAACTTCCCCACTGTCTTAGCGGCGTAGCGCATAACGCCAATGTCATTGGATGGGAGGAGGTTGCGCAGATAATTGGCGAATCGGATGTTGCGGCTGTTCACATTACCCACGTCTACGTGTAGGAGACACACTGGGGGGGGGGGGGGGGGGGGGGGGGGGGGGGGGGGGAGAGAGAGGAAACAAGATGTAAATAAGTACAAGGGGTTTGGTGGAAGAGTTCAATTAAAGATTTCTAAAACCCAATGAATAAAGCCTTTTAAAAAGGTGTAGCTATCTAAATCAGTGGTTCCAGGGCTGTATTTAAGTGGGCCCCCCTGAGCTTTATTTTAGCTTTTTTTTTACTGTAGGCTGGACTTCAAAATTTGAAGTATCCCCTCCCCCCAGTACATTACTGTTAGGGATCCCCTCAATAAAATCCAGGATACCTATAGGCCTGAGTGATTCCAAAACTTCCATTTCTAAATGGTTTCTTCAAATTAAATTGATCCTAAGGGAAAGGTAATACCTAGACCCTTAACAACTGGAGTGTGCCTGAAGGCATGTGATGTTTTCCAATCTGGAATCCCTTTTCCTTGGGAGCCCAGACAGCAGACAGACCCTAGTTGGGGAATCACTGATGTAAGTAAATCATCTTTGTGGAGAGTTAAAGAGAGATTTAAAAACAAAAGAATATGCCTGACATTTTTTCCCCAATATTAGACGAGCCTGTTGAGAATATGGAAATAACCTCTGGTGTGCAAGCCCTATTTTCTGCAGAGAGAAACAATGGAAGTTTATAAATTCAGAAATATTACCTATTGCTATAATTCCACTTTTCTTCTCATTCACATCATTGGCAGAGACCATTTCAAATATGTGATGATTGAATGCATCAGTAAATGCTGTCACTTCTTCTACTGTCACCTCTCTCAATTCTGTCCTCACCTGGAAAATAAAAGTAATTTATGAATGTCACTTGGGTACTTTGATAGTTTTGTTAATCTTGATACACATTCTGGTTATGTCATAACTGGTCACTATTCATTTAAAGTAGCAATTCAATGGTCCTCATGAGGCTGAGTACACCCATTAATGCAACAAACTTTGATGCTACTGAGAATGAAACCAGACCCCCAGTGCCAATATCTCAATAATCCTAAAATCCAATGTTTACCTACCATGCTGGCACCGGTCGCTATGCGCATTATATTACATAGCCACTCATTTTCCTCACGAGGCTGAGTGGGCCCCGTAACGGCCAGTCACGGAATCAATCATTTGCATGATACAAATTTCTTGGATTTTCCTCACGAGGCTGAGTGGGCCCCGCAACAGCCAGTCACGGAATCAATCATTTGCATGATACAAATTTCTTGATTCTCAATAATCCTAACAACCAATGTTTACCTACCATGCTGGCACCGGTCGCTATGCGCATTTACATGTCATAGCTACTATTTCCTCACGAGGCTGAGTGGGCCCCGCAACAGCCAGTCACGGTATCAATCATTTGCATGATACAAATTTCTTGACCCTTTCCTCACGAGGCTGAGTGGGCCATTGTTCATACAACATTTGGACTGGCACCGGTCGCTATGCGCATTTACATGTCATAGCTACTCATTTTCCTCACGAGGCTGAGTGGGCCCCACGCAATAGCCAGTCACGGAATCAATCCTTTGCAGATACAAATTTCTTGACCCCGCCGGGAATCGAACCCGGGTCTCCCGCGTGCAAGGCGAGTGCAGTGACCACTACGCCAATCTTGACCCCGCCGGGAATCGAACCCGGGTCTCCCGCGTGCAAGGCGAGCGCAGTGACCACTACGCCATGGGAGCTGAAGCTGACTATATATTTCCTTATAAGATCTACCATAGGATAGGATGCTCCTAAAATTTGACGCCACTGCTGGGACTCGAACGCGAAACCACCGTTCGAACCCCAACCACCGGGCTACGAATCTAACGTTGTACCTTTGAGCTATACTTGGGGCTGATCTTCTTAGTATGAATTTCCAATACAATTTTCATTAATGAAATTAAGGTGTGACCTTCAAATATAACCAAGATATGTATAAAACCTTGGAGGAGATAACAGAATTAAGAGAGAAAGAGAGGAGAAGACGAGAGAAAGAAAGGGAGAGAGTGAGAAAGAGGGAGAGAGAGAGAGGGGGGAAGGGAGAGGGAGAGAGAAGATGTAGTTATGTCAGGTTTCTGACGGTTGGAAGATTAATGTCACACCCTTCCCTTCCCCTCCCTCTCTCTCCCCTCTGTCTCTCTCCTCCTCCTCCTCTCTCTCTCTCTCTCTCTCTCTCTCTCTCCCACAGTAATGTCTGTATGTGACAACTGACGACTCATGTCCTCTAATCCAATTAGGGATTTCATATTCCTCTCTCGCTTTCTCCACCCTCTCTCTTTGTCACACACATTCCCACTTTCTCTCTATCTTCATCCCCCTCTCTCTCTCTGTTTGTCAAGCACATTCGCTCTCTCTCTCTCTCTGCCTTCCTCTGTCTGTATCCCTCTCTCTTTGTCACACACATTCCCACATTCGCTCTCTTTCTCTCTTCATTCCCTCTCTTTTTCTTCTAAACGGGATAAGAAACTATAAGACGCACATCACTGAGGATGAGAAAATTTAGAAACTTAGAAATATACATACAGGTTGTTTTGAAAAAAAAAGGGAGAAAGAGAGAGAGAGAGAGAGAGAGAGAGGAGGAGGAGCTCAACTAAGGGAGAAGGGGGATAAAGAGATAGATACCTACCAGAAGATAAAGAGGGAGATAGGTTGAAAGAAGTAATAAATAATAAATAACTGAGCTACTGAGGTAAAGAGATAGAGAACAGAGAGAGAGAGAGAGGCAGAAAGAGGTAGGTAGAAAATACAGGAATGGAATGTGTAGGAAATACAGGTATACATAGGAATAAAATACAAAGCTATAGGAAATACAGGAATAAATTGAATTTAAGAATCGCGATTCACGATTCTTTTGAAATATTCGACTCTTTGAATCGACTCAGAGAATATTTACCCATCCCTATAATAAATAATAAATAACTGAGCTACTGAGGTAAAGAGATAGAGAAGAGAGAGAGAGAGAGCAAACCAGTGCTATTCAAAAATTGTAGTCATAAAAACAAAAAATAGAAAAATAAATGTGGGCAGGTGGGCCAATAAATGGTACGTTTTCTAGGTGGGCGAATAAATGGTACACTTAGCCTATTTATTAAGCTTAACGGGCATTTCAGCATGGCACGTGCGTTAGTCATCCTCTTATTAGAAACATAAATGACACCGAAATATGTTTATTCATAAGCTATTATATATACAGGGACGTTATAACGAATATGTAAAATGTGTACCTAATATATTTATGTTATTTACGTATTACATATTTAAGTAGGAAAAGGCTAGGAAGAAGAAGAAGAAGAAGAAGAGGAGGAGGAGGAGGAGGAGGAGGAGACTACAATATATGTAGGTAGTTATATTATACCGAATATGTTTCTATATTTGTTATCTATGCAGAAAAAGCTCTAAAAGAGCTGGAGGTGATATTAATTCGAGAAATTAGAAAATCATGCCACGTGGAGAGACAAAGAGAAACGTTTGCAGGAGAAATGAGAATATAATTATCATCTATGCTTTATCAATTTTTGAAAGGAAATTATAAGGAAAGTAAATTTTGTCTATCATCTTTTTGTTTCACCATCGCGAACAAGGTTTGATTTAGAAGTACCTATAGAAGATTTTTTTTTTTAGGCGTATTTTATGTAGTTATGTAGGTATCTACCTAACGAATAAATAAATACATACAAAGAGTAATCCTACCTATAAATATATAACCATTATACATGAAGTATTTTTAAGTTCTTCCCATTTTAAATATGCCCAAGCTCAAGGCCAAGACTCCAATTCAGCAAACTGCTAAGGTATAACCCAAAGAATAGGTAGATAAATTGTAGGTACATATTATAAAAGGTATAATAAACTGGGAAAGGTAGGTAGTTAGTTATGTACTTTTATTTACCATTCGTTTTGGATTGCCATATTTCAAATTTCAACCTCTATTTCGAGCTGAGTTTGAGACAACGAAGCGTCTTCCCACTCTCTCTCTCACTCACTCACTCACTCACTCATTCACCTATAACTTTCGCGATTAATGTGTTTTCTTAGGGTTATAACCACAGTCCATATAGCCCATACATCACGGTACTTGTACTTAAAACTTTCCAGGGAAAGTTGCGGTGAAACATAATTCAAGTTTAAGACCTTGAGAGAAAACATTCGCGCACTTCTGAAATAACTTTCTCTTTGGATTCTTTCGTTTTAAATTCATGTTTATTTATTTTCGTTTATTATTACCTAGGTACTTGTTTTTCAGGTAGGGCCATCAAAAATTTACTGAAAGATCCAACTCACCTCAGTGTAGCATATATCTAAAGGATTTTTTATTTTATTTTTATACCTACAACCAATACACAAAAAATGGGGCTCAGATACTTATCTGATTTTGTACTTTACTGTTTAGTTATTATTTTAAGATATGTGTCAATATTTTACTGTACAAATAAAGGCTATTACTTACTTACACAAAAAATATCATCATATTTTTAAGTAAGTAAGTAAGTAAGTTTTAGTGAATAAAATATACAAAATAAAAAATAAATATGTGAACTAAAGAGGAAAAGGGAATAAAGGGATGAAGATAAAAATAAAATAAAAATCGAGAAAATCGAAATAAAGTGAGAGAGAAATATTCAATCAAAGTTTAGCTGAGCTTTGAAAATTTTCTCCTCCTGTCTTCCCATCATTAAAATAAATAAGTAAATAAAAATAACATAAATAACTAAAAAAATCTATAAAAACGTTGAAAAATATGAAAGCTGAGCTTTAGGTATTAGGTAAATAATGTAAAAAGTTTGAATTTGAATGGAGCGCAGCAGCGCTCCGCCCCGCCAAGTTCATTATTACTAGCAGAATTCATATACACGTGTAGGTAGTAGGTACCTATACCCATTTCAGATCCAAAATAATTATATTTCCTTATAAGATCTACATAGGGTAGGATGCTCCTAAAATTTAACGCCAGTGCTGGGACTCGAACGCGAAACCACCGGTCGAACCCCAACCACCGGGCTACGAATCTAACGTTGTACCTTTGAGCTACTTGGGGCTGATCTTCTTAGTATGAAACTATGAATTTCCATGAATTTCATTAATGAATCCTTAGTATGAAACTATGAATTTCATTAATGAAATTAAGGTGTGACCTTCATATATAACCAAGATATGTATAAAACCTTGGAGGAGATACCAGAATTAGAGGAGAAGACGAGAGAAAGAAAGGGAGAGAGTGAGAAAGAGGGAGAGAGAGAGGGGGGAAGGGAGAGGGAGAGAGAAGATGTAGTTATGTCAGGTTTCTGACGGTTGGAAGATTAATGTCACACCCTTCCCCTCCCCTCCTCTCCTTGCACTGTGGCTCTTCTTCTACCCGACTGATATATAAAACATATAAAAAAAAAAAAAACTTTCAAATCCGAATGAACTTTTGCGCTATAACGTTTTGGCTTTCGCCTCTCTTTTTCTCTGCTTCTCTTTCTTTTTCTCTCTCCTTTTTTCTATATTTTTCTCTTCTCACCCTCTCCCTCTCTCTCCCTTTTCGTTTTATTTCTCTCTCTTCTCACCCTCTCTCTCTCTCTTCCTCTCCTTTTTCTTCTCCTCTTTCTCTTTTTTCGTAACCACCTACATCTCCTTGTATTTTCAGATTTCCCCTTCTGCTCGTTTTTTACCTTCCTCTTTCTTCTTGTTCTTCTCCTTCCCTCCCCTCCCCATTATTATTCTTCTTTTTTTCATGTGTCTTCTCCTCCTCCTCTTCCTTCCTCGTCCTCTTCAACTTTGCCACCCAGATTCAAGTAGGCTTTTGCTTTTGTATTATTTTGCTGAAATAATATAATGGGGAAAAGAGAAAGAGAGAGAAAGAGAGAGAGAGAGAGAGAGAGCGAGAGGGGGAGAGAGAGAGAGGACAAAACAAAAAACTTAGTTTTTATATTAAACTGTGCAATCAAAGTTGGAAACTTACGAGGGTACTTTTTGTTGTGATAAAAAAGTAAATGCTACCAGATTAGGGGAAGTAGGGGAAGACAGAAAGCTCTTTTCTCTTCACCAGGTTTCAAAATGGCGGTGGTGACTAGGTAGGTAAAGGAACATTGAGAAATTGTTTTTGAATCTGAGCAGTAGATAATTTATAAAGAGTGAGTGAGTGAATCATGAAACGGAACTACTCTTTCAGAGGATTACTCAGTCATATTGTCCCCCTTGTTGTAAAGCGGAGCTTTTTCACAACTTTAGTGGATATCACAGCATTACATCCGTTGCAATCAATTTACATAAATATTTTAATCATCATTTTACACTGGTTTTAAGTTTAGACCACTGTCAAGTACCTTAATTTACTGTGCTCAAAGGGCTGATTGCACCATGAGCACCAAGCACAAAGCCAAATAAACTTCGACCCCGCCGGGAAATGAACCCAGGACCTCCGGCGTCTTAGCCTAGTGTGACACCCAACTAGGCCACAGAGAATGCTACTCAGTCACTTAGTCAGATCCTAAAACTAGGTATAATAATCACTCTTAAACTCTCAATATGTCTACTGGTACAGGCAGTTAGGATAAAACAAAAGATTAACATATACCTACTCGGTTAGGTCCGTCTTCATCGCATCGCTTCCATTTGGTGTCAATGGAGGGAGCAGCCACATGGTATAAAAAAACCAGGAATAAAATACAAAGCTATAGGAAATACAGGAACAAAATACAAAGCTATAGGAAACACAGGAACATAATACAAAGCTATAAGAAAAACAGGAACAAAATACAAAGCTATAGGAAATACAGGAATAAAATACAAAGCTAATATAGGAAATACAGGAATATAATACAGGACTATTATGCGGGAGAGAAATGCAAACAACAATAAGAACCCTAACCATATAGAGGAAATTCAGGGATTATTCTAATGGGCACCAAACAAACTCAAAAAAGACAAATGAAGATGCCAAGCATTTTATATCCTACCATTAATTTGTATATATTATGTACCTTGGAAAACAAGTGTGATTGTCCACAATAATATTTATGTATAATCGTGAATTTATTCGTGGTTATCACGATATCACGGCATTATTACGTGCTTCTTTTGCAATCAATTTCCAATTTTTCATTTTTCAATAGTCTTTTTACACTGGTAATGCCACCGCCACCACTGGTC
>NW_007379714.1:0-1690 GCF_000475195.1 Diaphorina citri | reverse complement strand
ATACAAAGCTATAGGAAATACAGGAACAAAATACAAAGCTATAGGAAACACAGGAACATAATACAAAGCTATAAGAAATACAGGAACAAAATACAAAGCTATAGGAAATACAGGAATAAAATACAAAGCTATAGGAAATACAGGAATAAAATACAGGACTATTATGCGGGAGAGAAATGCAAATAACAATAAGAACCCTAACCATATAGAGGAAATTCAGGGATTATTCTAATGGGCTCCAAACAATCTCAGAAAAAGACAAATGAAGATGCCAAGGCATTTTATATCCTACCATTAATTTGTATATATATGTACCTACCTTGGAAAGCAAGTGTAATTGTCCACAATAATATTTATGAATAATCGTGAATTTATTCGTGTTAAAGCATTGTGGATATCACGGCATTATTATGTGCTTCTTTTGCAATCAATTTCCAATTTTTCATCTTTCAATAGTCTTTTTACACTGGTAATGCCGCCACTTGTGGCTACTCGATTATAGCTACTCAATGGTCCTGATGAGGTAGAGTGCACCCCCGTACTCCAAGCACAGAGCCGAAAAAACTTCGACTCCGCCGGGAATCGAACCCGGGACCTACAGTCTAGTGTGACACCAACTCGGCCACGGAGGATGCTTACCACTTTCCTGGCCGTTCGCAGAACCATCCCGCCTAAGCTCAATAAATACGGGGATATTGTTCGGATTATCATTATAGGCTTTTTCTAGAATACCAATGCATTTTGCCTACCGCTTTGTGTGTGTGCATAATACGCCACGTCTTAATATTCCAAGCACAGGGAATAGCAGGCAGCTTATGCAGAATCCAGGAGGATAGAAGATATAGGGTATTGCAAGAATCCAGAGAGATTGAAGATACAGGGTGTTACAAAAATCCAGAGGGATTGTTGATGCAGGCAGTTTATGCAGAATCCAGGAGGATAGAAAATACAGGGAGTTGCAAGAATCCAGAGGGATTGAAAATATAGGATGTCGCCAAAATTCAGAGGGATAGAAAAGACAGGGTGTTGCAAGAATCCAGAGGGATTGAAAATATAGGGTATTGAGAAAATATAGGGTAAAATATAGGGTAAAGGGAAAAAAATCTTCTACACTTCTATCCCTCTAGAAGAAATATAGGATGTCGCCAAAATTCAGAGGGATAGAAAAGACAGGGTGTTGCAAGAATCCAGAGGGATTGAAAATATAGGGTATTGAGAGAATCTATTAAAGGGATACAGGGAAAAAAATCTTCTACACTTCTATCCCTCTAGAAGTATAGAAGATTTTTTTTTTTTAGGCGTATTTTATGTAGTTATGTAGGTATCTACCTAACGAATAAATAAATACATACAAAGAGTAATCCTACCTATAAATATATAACCATTATACATGAAGTATTTTTAAGTTCTTCTCATTTTAAATATTCCCAAGCTCAAGGCCAAGACCCCAATTCAGCAAACTGCTGAGGTATAACCTAAGGAATATTAGGTAGATAAATTGTATAAGGCATAATAAACCGGGAAAGGTAGGTAGGTAGGTAGGTATGTACTTTTATTTACCATTCGTTTTGGATTGCCATATTTCAAATTTCAACCTCTATTTCGAGCTGAGTTTGAGAGGTGCGTGAAGTTAGCACCACAACTTTTGCTGCGAATTTGTACCAAAGCCCATCATTTAGTACCCATTTTG
>NW_007379713.1:17599-42365 GCF_000475195.1 Diaphorina citri | reverse complement strand
CCCATTCTCTGCCACTTAACCTCGTTGAATAATTGACAGTTGAATGACTTGTTGACTTACCGATGAATCTTCTTCTTCTTCTTCTTCTTCACCTTTCCCATGTTCAGATGGGGTCGGCGCGGCGTTTGCCGTCGGCTTCTCAATCAGCTTTAGAGTGATCGCTTTGAGGGCAACTGGTTTTGGCTAAACAAAATTTTCCGAGTGGATGCCCTTCGCACTAAACCTTCGCTATTGATTTTTTTTTCTTCAAAATAATAATTTACTTTATTTTTCAATAAGACAGAATAAACAATGATATTAGTGACAAAAACCAAGGAAGAGATAAGGTATGTAAAAAAAAAAAAAAAAAAAACTAACAAAAGAAGCAATTTTCTTTTTTCCATATGTTGACTTACCGATGAATACATGATGAATATGCCCAGCAGTACGGTCTCCAATATGGTCCACATCCCTGCTGCTATGGTCTGAAACAAGGAACAAGAGGTCTTCAATTATGTTGTTGCTCTTTTTTTTTCAATACTTGATGTCTACACTTACTACCAGTTCCAACGCATTCTTGGATGTGCATGGAACTCAATAGCAGCAATAACACGTTTCCCTATTCGTCTTCAGTAAAGTTATTCCAAGTGACAACCGGGCTTTCCTAACATGAAACAATTAAAGTTTTGAGCTTTTTCGGCATTCATCAGATGAACAAAATGTCAAGTTACTCGTAAAACAAATATAGAACCCACTTTGTGTATTTTCTTTTTTTATTATTATTTTTTTTTTCTTCTCCAAGTATGAAATAAAAGTCAATTTCAACACGAGGTTTAAGCTTATATGACACGCTTAGCACTACTAAACTTATAAGAACAGAGTTTGGTTTAAGTTTAAACAGACAAGATTAAAAACAAAATTCTTCTCTCGTTCTTTTCACTTCGTTATACTCTGGTTAGCCAAATAAAAGTTAAGTCTGGTATTCCAACATATCATACTTGTATCTTATTGCATGTGTTGTGTGGTCTTCCATGGAAAAGCATACGTATTACATTTATATGAATACAAGACCTTTGGGGAATCTTTTCAATATAAAATCTGTTTCCATTTCTACAAAGTACGAAAAGTTTTTACTCTCCCATACTTGTGCTACGTGATCTGTTCAGTCTGACTTTAGCTGTAGTTTCTCCCATTTCTCCTTCTTGTGGAAAATTTTTGGAAGCTCTAAAGCTCTAAATTTTGCCATTCTTTTCCACGGTCAATAGCTGTTGAGTGGAATTAGTTTTGTTCTCGTAAAGCTTTCGTTTCGCTTTTAAAAAGGTCTATTGTAACACGTCTTTTTGGCAGGTTTGTCAACTACATATTTTGATAGGAAAGGTGGCATTGTGGTCAAGGCGTTCGCGTGTTCAATCCCAGGTGAGGCCTGGAATTTCATCCTCATTAACAGGAGGTGGATGCTCCAAATTTAAGGTGTTTGTAAGGTCCCTGAATGTGTCCCTTTGGAGCACCCTCGCACCCCGGGGCTGAGATATACGTCAGTGATTCTATTCTACCTGATCTGTGAATATTACCTTCCATTTCCTCTTATTGAACACAATACACATGAGCAGGATTGTCAGGAACATACTCAGGATTTGAACTCCCAGGATGACATGACGCAGGAAATGGTCTGTCTCCAGCTTACAAGCCATTCCTTGGCCACAGGTTTGTTTACATCTGAAATCAGTGAATCATTCAAGCATAATTCAGTCAGTGAATAATAATGTCAAACTTTCTTGACTTGGCGGGGCGGAGAGCCAGCGCGCTTCTTAATAATAATTTAATAGTAATAAAATGCAGTCATACATATTAACATTGCAAACACCTACGTATTTTGACGAGTTACTTTCTGGTGTTCTCGTGTTGACCCAGCACCTAAATGGGAAGTATTGTGTCTCTTATCGCCCATCTGATGAGAGGCATACTACGACACCGAACCGCGATTGTGAAACACTTTCATTAGGTATATTATTATTTATTATCATTATTATTGTTAGAAATAATGATGCCGTCTTCACCAAGTCGTTAGTTCCATATTTATGATTTCCCTTTTCCCACTTTCTTATTCTCTCTTTCTCGCTTGCTTGCTCTCTCTCTCTCTCTATTTCGTTAAAATATAAATAATTCATAAGCAGAATGAAACCAAAATAATATGAGAAAGATGGGAGAGAGAAAGAACGAAAGAGAGGGAGGGACATAATAGAAGAGAAAATAAATAATTATATGAGAAAGTGGAGAAAATGAGCGCAATTTACTATTTTCCCAAGTAACAAAGAGGAAGAAAAGGAAAGAGAAAGAAAGAAGGAATAAGAGTGAGAAAGAAGAACGAATAGATTTAGGTTTTGTGAGGAAGGAAAAGTAAAAAGAAGATTAGGAAGAGAGAGAGAGAGAGAGAGAACGGAAAGGGAGAAAACGAGGGGAAACGAGTGAGAAAGAGAGAGGAAAAAGAAGAGCGAAAGAGAAATTGCCAGCATTGTGCAGTAGAGAAATGTGTAGAATTTCGATTTTTATAATCCCTGAAACAGAAGAGAAAGAGAGAGAGAGATAGAGAGAGAGAGAGGAAGTGGGAGGGAAAGGGAGAGAGAGAGTGAGGGAGAAAGTGGGAGGGAATGGGAGAGAGAGAGAGAATATATTCGAGAAGTTTTAAGCAAAGTCGCGGATTAAGCAGATATTCTTCTCTCACACTCCCTTTTCCTTTCTCTCTCTTTCTTCCCTTCTCTCCCTCTCCTTCTCGCTGTCTTTCTTTCTGCCTGTCTACTCTTCACTCCACTCCTCTTTTCCCTATCTTTCTCTTTCCATTTTGTCTCCCTCCTTCCCTCTGTCTTTTTAGTACATACTTATATTTCCCTTCCTCCCTCCTCTCTCTTTCGCCATCTTTCTTCTGAATTCGGATTTTCTCAAAACAAAAGATCTTTTCAGTCTTGAGAAACTGAGAAAATTCCAGCGTAAGTGTTAGAGTGTGGAAACCAAATGTAGCCATGTACATGTAATAGGATAAGTGAACGAAATAGGGCCACATGACAGGAGTTGTTGGGAACCAAATTTAGATTGGTATCCAGGAAAATTATCTCGTTAACTCTAATCTTATTACTTTAATACAGTCGAATAAAAATAATCCCTAATGCAAAAACTCATTCATACAAGAGAGGGATTGAAACTATACAGAGGGAAAAAAGAGAGCAGAACATTAGAAGAAAAACCTCAATGACACAAAGTTCAGAGCAATAAAATTTAATATGAACCGAAACAGCACACTTGTGTTAAGTACTGTCGAGATACCACGAACCACAAAAGGTAAGCTCACAGAAGGTGACTGCTGTAGTTCCCTTTTACCACTCTTTCCCTAAGCCTTTTCCCACTCTCAAAAATTCCCAGCAAAAGCTTAAAAAACTGTTCCAAAATAATTTCTTTCTAGAGACTTAAAGTTAAATCATTATGTAAAAAAAGTTTTCCTCCATAAAATTTGTTAGAAAAAAATCAGACTTTTTATGAAGACTAAAAAAACCAACAGCAATTTTTTAATCTTTTTTTTTACAAATTTATTTTCTTTCGCATATTTTGCCTCCATATTTTCTCTCCTCTCAATCTCACCCTCGGGAATTCTTTAGAATTCTCTACTTTATTCTGCATCCTAGTCTTTTCTTCTTCGTAGATCCCATTAATTTTGTCATCACGGGGAAATGTTTTCTTTGAAACTTAATACCCCATTTCCAATATTACAGCGGGAGAGAAGTTCGAGTAATTATAAATGTTCGCAAAATAATAATATGTATGTATATGTATAGGTAGATAGAATCAACCTTAGTGGTGTAGTGGTTAACGCATTGGACTTCGGATCTGAAGGTTGGTGGTTCACGTTCAAGTCAAGACATAAAATTTATTTAGGTGTAATTAATTGGGGAACGATATTTGTGAGAAGTACCTATTTAGGTATTTGTGACTCAACACAATCAAAAATTCATTAAAATAATAATAATAATAATAAATAGATAGGTAGGTACCTGAGTAAAGTATAGGGATAATGGGAAAAATGGTAGTACCTACATATTGGAAAGTACTGAAACCATGCAGTAACTTCTTTACATTCGAGTTTACAGTATCATGTTGACTTTTTTGTAAGTTCAGTAGGTATACCGGTACCTATACCTATCTCATTAGAAAAGTGCTTAGGGCTAATTTTGTACATTTTTATCTCGGGAAAATAATTATTCTTTTGTGAGTTTGAAATAATTAACTAGTCCACCTCTACCACTTCTTGTTCTTAATTAAAAACGAAAAAATGTAAATCGTTGAGGTATAAAAAAAGTTTCAAAGATGGATTTTTTTAATTTCTGTACCGATTTCTTTTTAAATTAAGTAATATTTTAAAAATACCCTTAAGCAGCTTCATACATAACCACCTAATAATAGGGCCGCGGTAGTAAGAGTCCGTTAATCAGACAAGATGGAAGCGAAATTCGGGATACATTAGGTACTCAATCACATAAGGACCCTAATATAGCCCTGGGGTGTCCCTAATTTAACATAAAAAAAAGGTAAATACTATGATGTAACAATGTGTAACAAGATATGTAGGTAAGTGCAAGTAAAATGTACTGGACTTTTAATAACAATCCATTTCCATTTGAACTGTAGGTATAAATATGAAGGTAGGTATAAACAATTCACATGGTTAAACAAGGGCTTTATCACCTAGTGATTTATTGCTGACATACCACGGGAGCCAAAAGGGTTGATGACTAATGATAATGACGTAACCTGGGGATTACGAGGATCCTAAAGAATCAGGGACAATTTCAAGATGCGTATACTGAGAGTCACTCATTGGAAAGTACGTGGCAGAAAAAGCTTGAGACCTAGGTGTGTCAGACCATATGAAGGTTTTCCCATCACACACGGTCTCAGCGTGAGTGACTGCCCTACGTAAGCAACTTTTTATTAATATTAAAATTTCAAGACTACGAGTAAAAGCAAAAGCAAAATCTGAAATTTCGTCATCAAAGGGATTTGACTATTCGAGATGTCTGGCATATTGCATACATGACAATTGAAGGCAATCATAAAAATTATTCTCTTTTTTATTATCCTTCCTCTATTCCTTTTCACTCTCTTCCTTTATCTTCTTGTCCGCCTCTTTATTCCTCCCTCCCTCTCTCTTCTTCTATCTTTTTGTCCGCCTCTCCCTTTCTGGTTCTCAGCCCTGGATCTCGTAAATTATAGAGAAATTAGGTCAGAAAGAAAAAGCTAATAATTAGGGTACAAAAAATAATTCCCTGGAAAAACTTTTTTTCTCCCTCTTATTATATGCTTGACTTACCTTTTCCCTATTTAGAGGTACCTACCAAGTAAATTATTATTATTATTACCTTATGAAGGTACATATCTAGCTAAGTATGCACCTAATTTGCTAACATTACATACCTACTTATAAGTTTAGAAAAACATACAAAGAGTAATCCTACCTATGAATATAACCATTATACATGAAGTAGGTATTTTCAAGTTCTTCCCATTTGAAATACCTATATGCCAAAGCTCAAGGCCAAGACCCCAATTCATATTTATATGCTTGTCACAAATATCGTTCCCCGACTATTACACCTAGATAAATTTTATGACTAGACTTGAACTCGAACCACCAACCTCCAGATCCAAAGTCCAACGCGTTAACAACTGCACCACTGAGGTTGGTATCTTTCCTGAAGTACACTAGGTTCTCCTGAATGACAATGTGGTTCAGAACACCACACATAGCCACCCTGTAAGTAGCTTTAATGGAACCCTTATATTACACAGGATGCTACACTTCAACTGAGAAAGATGGAGGGAGGGAGGGGAGGGAAAAGGGACGAAGTCAGATCCTAAAACGTGTAACTCACTCTTCTATTCCCAGTAGGTATAGCGATCTGACTTACTGACTGAGTAGTTCACTCACTGAAAAGAGTAGTTCTTTTTTACAACTCACTCAGACTATTTCCATTTTTACTACCAATTGAAACGCTTATAACCAAGTCTTTTGCTGAAATATTTCAATTTTCTTAACCTTTGATAAGTCGAGGTCTCTGCCGAAGTAGCAAAAACTTCAATCAAAATTATTTATTAAAAAATCTCTTTGAGGTTTGAGGCACCTCCTTCTTTTTCTTCCCACAAAAACTTCTTTAATAATGCCCCCTCATACAACTTCCAAGGGAAAAGGGGGGGGGGAAAAAAAAGGGACGAAGGAGAAAGAGAGAGAGAGGGAGAGAGAGAGAGGGAGAGAGGGAGAGAAAGAGGGAGAGGGAGAGAGAGAAAGAGAGAGAGAGACAGGGAGGAGCTTTTTTTCTTCCTTTTTTTCCCATTATTTTTTTCTCTGTCTCTCTCTTTCTCTCTTACTTTTGTTTTTTTCTCTCTTCGTTTCTGCCAGTATCATGTATCTAACATTCTAACACATGCATGCTGCATAATGGGTAAGCTCAAGTGCAAACTCTATTAATATCATTATATCATAACAAACTGCGAAACCGTGTTCTGATTTTATGAGTTTTTTTTTCTCTACTTAAATGTGTGTATCCCCCCCCAAGTTTAGTTTAACTTTTTTTATGGTAAGTGAAAAAGCACAGGTGTGACCCATGCCCAAATTTTACCTGAGGTCTCTCCCCCCAAAGGATAGGGAATATTAAAAGGTTCCCTAAAGACAAAGAGGGGGATATAAAAAGGTCCCCTGGTTCCCTCAAGGTGAGAGAGAAAGAGGAGAGAGAGAGGGAGGGAGAGGGGGAGAGAGAGAGGGAGAGAGAGAGGAAGAGAGAGTGCGTAAGAGAGAAAAAGAGAGAGAGAAAGGTTCTCTCAAGGTAAGGGGAAAAAACCTCAAATAAGGGACTAAAAAAAGGAACGGACTAAGGGAGGGGGATAGAGGAAGGATTTCTTGAAGGCAAGTGCGGTAAGAGGGAATTTATTATGTTAAGGCGGTCTCTTCCTGATCCCTGATGTGCCGCGTCCATTTTACTTTAGGACTATTGCACTGCTGGTAAGTGGGAAAAAGGGGAAGGATGGTAAGTGGGAAGGGTTGGAAAGTTTTGGGAGGTAAAATTTCTCGAGGACGTGTTTCGCATTTTTAATTTAAAATTAATTCGACCTCGTCCCCCTCCTTCGTCATTTGCCCCCTCCTCACCCTTCTGGCTCTTCTTTGAGACAGGAGAGGTGGAGCTTGTGGGGAAGGACGAGGGGGAGAAGGAGAAAGAGAAATAGGAGGTGGCGATGAAGCGGAAGGAGAGGAAAAAGGACAAGAGGAGGAGTAGAAGAAGAAGGGGGATGAGAGAAAGAGATGGGAAAGGAGAAGGTGGATGAATAAGAAGAGGGAGAAGGCATAGGGTATAAGAAAGATAGAAAGTAAGAGGTGATGAAAGCAAGAGAAAATAGAGGAGAGAGAGAGAGAAAGAGAGAAATAAAGAGAAAAAATCTGGTGTGAACATCACACGACTTTCCTTATCCTAATGAATGATGCTTATTATTTGGGTGTTCTTGTTGTTATACCCTAATATTTTATAATATCTCTAACCGTTAAGTCGGTATAGCTGAAAACCGCCAAAAAACGGTCGAAAACCGCCAAAAGCGGTCAAAATACAGCCAACCGCAGAACCTATCTCAACCAAACGTTTTGAGTTGCATCCTTGTCACATTTGTGAACTACATACCAAATTTCAAGTCTCTAGCTCATACCGTTCCCGAGATATTGTTAAATTACACCAAAAACCGCCAAAAAGCGGTAAAATGCCGCCAACCGTGCTCCCCCCCCCCCCCCACGCACACATTCATTTTATATATTAGATAAGGGAAGGTACTAACGTGGTCACTTATGTTAAGGTACGCCGAGTAGGATGGTTCATAGACTAAGCCCGAGCAACACTCTTGGAACTTTCAGTTCCATAACTGGAACAGGTCTCTTTGAATTATTGGTTCTACATTATGAGAAAGTAGTCCATAGTGAGCAGGATATAAAGGAGAAGAAAGTCCAAGCTCAACTCCATTTTTTCCATCCTCCCTCCTCTTTACTTATAGTTTTTCTTTCCCTCTTTCTTCTCCTCTCGCCCCCCCCTTTATTTTCTACCTCTTTGTCCTATCGTAAACATCTCCAGGCATATCTTCTCTTTTCATCTTTATCTTTCTCCTCCCTATACTCTTTCTTCTTTACTCTATTTCCTTACTCCCCTCTTTCTTATCTTCCCTCTTCTACACTTCCTGCTTCTCCTCTCTGTCACAACGTAAACATCTCTCCCGCTCCTTCTTTTCCTCTCTTTTGCTCCTCGGGCCTTCCAACGTGTCTTCTACTACCCTCTCTCAGGACTCTTCTCTTTTTACTCCCTCTCTTTCCTCATTTCTCCTTCTCTTCTATCGAAAACATCTGCTGAATAATCCCCGCACCCATTTCCTGAAGTCCCCTGTAATTATCCCAGGTAGAAGGAAAAGTTAGCTCGCCAGGAAAAAAAAGCTTCCATTTTCCAGACGAGTTAGTTTTCTCCTTTTTCCAGCCTATAATATTCTTGAGCACACGCCCTACCCCACCCAAACCTTACCTTACCCTACTCTTGCCCTATTCCATCTGGTACAAGGAAAACTTTCCCATTTAAAGTCTCATTATTCCGAGAAGAAACAGTGTTCAGGGTGGAGAAACACTGGTACTGCCATGGCAGGTACTCGTTTTCATTACTATTAACAACCTGGTGTGAACATCACACGACTTTCCTTATCCTAAAGAATTATACCGAAAACCGCCAAAAAGGGGTGAAAATTCCGTTACCGTTGCACCGATCTTGTCAAGTTTCTAGCACATGCAATCATAGCCACCCCGCCGCAGACCGAAACCTCGCTTGTGAATGCACTGGAAGACAAAAAAGATTTTTGTAAGAGTCAGCCTAGTTAGCTCGGACGGTAGTGCGTCTGCCTTGTAAACGCTAGATCGCTGGTTGACAAACTTTAGACTGGTCTCACAATTCACAATGCACGCGTAAACGTAAGATTTTTAGTAGCGCGTAGTCGGCTGTAAAACCAATCTTAACCCGGGCCTTATCATAAATAAGGTTTGTTCTCAGAACGGATAACTTTCTATCGTGTCCTCCTTCTCTCTTCGAGACCTCCATTGTTACAGTTCCCTCTAAAATTTTTTCGTAGGCAGTGACTTAAAAAAGAAAAAGAAGATAGACAAAACGAAGAGAGAAATAGAGGAAAAGATAGATTGCTAGGTAGAGAGGCAGGAGGGAGGAAGAAAAATTGTAATCTTTGAAAATTTACAATACAATTTTTCTTTTTCCTCTTATAAGACTCTTAAGAGGATCTTTGAAACAGAAGTAAATTGAACTCGATAAAGTAAGAAAATAAAGAGCGAGATTGAGAAAAGAAGGGGAGAGAGAGAGAAAGATGGATAGATAGATGAGGGAGGGAGGGAGACAGAGATAAGATATCTAAGAACGATCATTGCGGAGAGAGAGATTGAGAAAGAGAGGGGGGAGAGAGAGAGAGAGAGAAAGATGGATGAATAGATATGAAGATAGATGGGGAAGAGGAGCAGAGAAAGATGGATGGTGGAGGAGGGAGAGAGATAGATTTGAAGATAGATAGAGAGAGGGAGGGGAAGAGAGAGAGAGAGAGAGAGAGAGAGAGAGAGAGAGAGAGAGAGAGAGAGAGAGAGAGAGAGAAAGAGAGAGAGACTGAAATGAAACGTGGGTGCTGAAATGTATCTGTTTTTAACATTTTCATAAAATCTCAGTCTTCTTCTTCTTCCTCTATCCTTGTCATCAATCTTCTTCCTTTTGGAAAAGAAAATGAAAGAGGGAGAGGGAAAATTGAAGAGATAGCGGGAGAAAGCCCAGGAAGAAGGACAGAGAGATAAGAATGTGAATGTGGGAGATTGATATAAAGAGGGAGAGAGAGAAAGAGAGGGAAGGAGGAAGGGAGAGATGACAGAAAGAGAGAGAGTGAGGAAGAGAGAAAAAGGGGGAGAGAGAAAGACTTATCGGAAGGTGAATTGAATTGAAAGTACAAAAAAACGGGAGGGAGAGAACTCATAAGAATAATGGTGGCGAGAGGAAGAGGAACGAAAGGAGAGACTAGAATTAAGGGAGGGCGAGAGGGAGGGAGAGGGGAAGGAGGGAAGAAAAGAGAAGGGAGACAGGCATGGAGAACTAAAGAAAGAAAAAATAAAGATCAATCACAATGGTAGGGAGGGAGAGAAAGAGAAGGAGGGAGAGGGAGAGAGAGAGTGAGTGAGTGAGAGAGAGAGAGAGAGCGAAGACAGGATAGTTGTAAGAAGAGAAATAATTACGATTGATCTGAACGTTTCTTTTTCTATTCCTTTCTTTAATTCTTCAATTTCTCTTTTTACTTTCCTTATCCTATAATAAGGAAAGTAATGTATTTCGACGTCCTTTTAAGTGACAGGGTTCTCCCGAAGGAGCTCTTCCACCCAACTACTTCATTTTCTTCTCTCACCTTCTTTTTCACTCAACTCCTTTTTTAACATCAATTTTTATTTCTCTAACTTTTTTATTTGAATTACATTTTCCCATTTCTGCTTCTTTCTCTCTCTCTCTCTCTCTCTCTCTCTCTCTCTCTCTCTCTCTCTCAGGGACTTTACAGTCTCATTTCAGAAGTATAAATGAGGATTTTTTTCCTTTTAAAAAAGTAAGGTATGTATTATTTCCTCTTTTTCCTTCTCATCTTTCTCTCTTTAATAGCAAGGTATCATTTTGATCCCCCCTCCCTCCGCTCTCACTCTCTCTCTCTCTCTCTCTCTCTCTCCATATTCTACATTTCCTGAAGAATTCAATTTCAGATTTTTCAAAGTCAACAGCGGAATGACAATGGAAATGGACTTCTCTCCATATTCTACATTTCCTGAAGAATTCAATTTCAGATTTTTCAAAGTCAACAGCGGAATGACAATGGAAATGGACTTTTTTTTCTCATTTTTGTTTGTTTACAAAATGTCGGGCTCCAAAGCCTTTGAATGAAGTGTTCGTAAATATCACATACAGACAAAAGGAAAAAATATGACAATATGAAGAAGAAGAAGAAGAAGAAGAAGAAGAAAAAAAAATGGCGTGAACATCACACCACTTACCTTATCCTATTGAACCTTATATTATTTGGGCGTTCTTCTACTTTTACAATACCTCTAACGTTTAGTCAGTGAAGCTCAAAACCGCACACACGGACCAATGACTGAAGCTTTGGATTTGGGCTCTAGGGACCTCAAAATGTGTTTTGGCACTAAAAATTGACCATCGAAAAATTCGCCCGAATATATTACTTCCCTTCCTATAGGATAAGGAATGTGAATAAAAACAAGAAATGTAAAGTAAAAATAACATGTAAAGATGATGTTGTATAGGAAATGACTGCCTAGGCATCCGCAGCTTTCTCATTTTTGTTTGTTTACAAAATGTCGGGCTCCAAAGCCTTTGAATGAAGTGTTCGTAAATATCACATACAGACAAAAGGAAAAGATATGACAATATGAAGAAAAAAAAATGGCGTGAACATCACACGACTTACCTTATCCTATTGAACGATGATTTTTTGGGCGTTCTTCTACTTTTACAATACCTCTAACGTTTAGTCAGTGAAGCTCAAAACCGCACACACGGACCAATGACTGAAGCTTTGGATTTGGGCTCTAGGGACCTCAAAACGTGTTTTGGCACTAAAAATTGACCATCGAAAAATTCGCCCGAATATATTACTTCCCTTCCTATAGGATAAGGAAAGTGAAAAACAAGAAATATAAAGTAAAAATAACATGTAAAGATGATGTTGTATAGGAAATGACTGCCTAGGCATCCGCAGCTATACGTGTAGAAAAACAAATATCCTGTACATACAGCCATGTAGTGTTATGATGGTGACCGAAAAACGGGGTGAACTGACACAGAAATGGGACAAAAACAGCAAAAGCATAAAAACAAAAGTTTACTAAGTACTTAAGTACATACAGTTAAATTTCCATCATATGGTTTATATTTTGTACCTTTTACTGTAGTTCTGCACCAATGTCTGGCTAAGGGACATTAAACAGGGAGTGGACCAGCCTGAATTTCCTTTGCTAAAGAAATAGCAAAGGTTGAGAAGGAAGTGAGTGCATCCTAATGTCAGCCTAAAGCAATCACCCTAGTTAGGACTGACCCTAGTTAGGCTGACGAAAAATGCGGATCCCGTCTGTACACGGGAAAAGGCGAAGAAAAAGAAGAAGACTGTACTTTAGTTCTGCACCATCCAGCTCATGTTCTCAATAACTTATGGTTCAAAAACATGAAAAATGTCTTAATATTCCCACAACCTAACACACACCCTGTACCCGGAGAGATAAAAAAGCAGGAAATGAAAAGAGATTTGTCTGCGAAAAAAAGAGAGAAAAAAGAGGCAGAGGGAAAATGGAAGTAATAGTATACTCTTGAAGAATAAAGATTTAAGATTGAAAAAAAAAAACAAAGTTACCTAGGTTAAAAATGGGGAAAAAGAAAAATAAAGAGAAGAAAAAAAAAAAAGAGGGAATAAAGGAAAACAGACGGGATTGTGTGTTGACCTTTAAGAAAAGAAGGAAGAGGCTAAAAGGAAAGAAAAAAAATCTGGTGTGAACATCACACGACTTTCCTCATCCTATTGAATGATGCTTATTTTGGGTGTTCTTGTTCTTATAGCCAAACTTTTACAATATCTCTAACCGTTTTGTCGCTATAGCTGAAAACCGCCAAAAAAAAAAACGGTCGAAATCTGTCCAAAAGCGGTCAAAATACCGCTAAGCGCAGCAACCATCTTAACCAAACGTTTTGTGTTGCATCCTTGTCACATTTGTGAACTACATACCAAATTTCAAGTCTCTATATCATACCGTTCCCGATATATTGTTAAATTACACCGAGACCCGCCAAAAAGCGGTAAAATGCCGCCAACTGTTGCACTGATCTTAACCAAAAGTTTCGTGTCGCATCCTTGTCACATTTGACATCTACATACCAAATTTTAAGTCTCTAGCTCTTACCGTTCTCGAGATATTTTGTTTACAGACAGACAGACACACAGACACACACACGGACCAAATGCTGAAACTTTGGATTTAGGCTCTAGGGACCTCAAAACATGTTTTGGCACTAAAAACTAACCATCGAAATTTTGACCCGATTACATTACTTTCCTTCCTATAGGATAAGGTAAGTAAAAAGAGACCTACCTACTCATAAATGTACAATGGCCCTACTAAATGTCCAAACCCCTACTAGGGTGTAACACAAATTTATGACCAACAGGGTATAAAAAGTAGTTCTAAAGTGACCTACAAACTACAAACTTTTGAAAATGATGTCAAAAGAAGAAGCGAGAAAAATCGATTTTCTTTTTAATATCTACGATGAAAGTGTCGACAAAAAGTTTTTCAAGGTTCGTCCAATACTTGGGTGACTGTCTGGGTACATGAGGATCATCAAATGCTGCTGTCTGTTTCGAGGTGCACTCAGCCTTGTAAGAACAATTGGGTTTGAAATCTAGAGAAAGGTAAGATAATTTCAAGCGAGAAAAATCGATTTTCTTTTTAATATCTACGATGAAAGTGTCGACAAAAAGTTTTTCAAGGTTCGTCCAATACTTGGGTGACTCTGTCTGGGTACATGAGGATCACAAATAATGCTGCTGTCTGTTTCGGGGTGCACTCAGCCTTGTAAGGACATTTGGGTTTGAAATCTAGAGAAAGGTAAGATAATTTTAACCCTCAATTATTGTCTTTATGCTAATTGACCCCATTCACACATTATTGGGCAAAAAGTGGTTGCCCCGAATAAAGAAGAAAAAAAATCCTAATAATAATAATAATAATAAATATTCCTAGTCTTTCCAAATTAATTAGTTACTGAGGAATTACAATTATAAGAACAATTAAAAAAAATAAATAAAACTTCCATTTTTCTTTCTATCTGCACTTGTTTAATATTTTTTTTTTTCTGTTTCAAGAATTGCATTAAAATCTACTTTTCTCTTTTGCATCCGAGAGATTCTACTTTTTTCATACTTTTCTCTCAACATAAAAACTGTCATGAAGTTGTAGTTATTTTTTCCTCTTTTTACTATCTTCGTAATTAAAACGTATTACGTTCCTTGCTGAGTTGAGAAGATGGGAAAAATATTGAGTTTTTGGACTTGATACCCCAGAAGAAGCAAAATAATGAAGAAAAAGTGTGCATCTTTGCACGTTATGAAAATATGAAGCCAAAGCCAAGACTAGGATTTCAGTGAACTGTAAATACTGTAATACTTACTCAGAAGTAAAAAAAAAAAAAAATCATGCTCTAATAAAACGACTCAATCAAGACTAATTTATTGACACAGCTAAATATCGAACCCAGAACTTTTCACTTCTCAAGTTCCAGAAAGTTCTCTTTGGAAGACAAAGCAATGTTTTCTCATTTTCCTTAGAACTTTTCCCTAAAACTCGGTTTCCTTTGAATCTTTCTTCTTTAAATAAGTCACTATGTATTTATTCTCACAGTCCCCCCCCTACCCTCTCTCTCTTTGTCTCTCTCACTCTTCATTAAGTTAGAAAACTCTTAATTAGAAAATATAATCGAGATACAGAGAGAGAGGGAGGGGGGGGGAGAATTTAATTTAAAAATATAGAACAAAACAAATAGGTACAAACGGAAAAGGGACGAAAATAACAAAGAGTAAAAAAAAAGAGAAAAAATGGAAAGCGTATTACTATCTAGAATCAATGGAAGAGAGGGAGAACAAAAGAGACAAATACTCTCTTTGTCTCTCTCACTCTTCATTAAGTTAGAAAACTCTTAATTAGAAAATATAATCGAGATACAGAGAGAGAGGGAGGGGGGGGAGAATTTAATTTAAAAATATAGAACAAAACAAATAGGTACAAACGAAAAAGGGACGAAAATAACAAAGAGTTAAAAGAAAAGAGAAAAAATGGAAAGCGTATTACTATCTGGAATCAATGGAAGAGAGGGAGAACAAAAGAGACAAATAAGAGAGAAAGAGAGAGAGAGGGAGAGAGAAAGAAGGGAGGGAGATTTGGGAGGAGGAGAGGGGAGAGAGCAATAGAGAGAAAGAGAATAATAATACAGAGAGAGAAATAAGAGGAAGAGAGAAAACGAAAAAGGGAGAGAGGGGGGATGAGGAGGGAGAGAGAGAAATAGGGAGATAAAATAAATAAATAAGTAGGTCACGAACAAAAAATGAACCGAGAGCAAAGAATAGCAATTGGTTATAGATACGAGTATACAAAATGTATACAAAATAATGGAAGGACTGTCAAAATAAATTCAATTCGCATCCATGTTTTTATTCTAAAGGACATTCCCAAAGACAACTGAATTGAAGTTGCTGAGGTCCTGAAAGAAAATGGATAGTATTTTGTTCTGTCTCTTGTCTCTCAACTGATTATGGACACAGAAAGGTCATGCAATGACAAAAGATTGCAGAGAACGCGGGAAAGACAGAAAAGCAATCTGATTGGGCGCAATCTAAGATTAAACCCGGTTTAATATCAATTTTAAGATTAGGGAGTGATTAATTGATAAAATTAAACCGAATTTAATTTCAGATTGTGATCTGTCGTAAATGATTTCTTAATTAGTTACAAAAATTGGCCTTGAAACGCTTTCCAAAGACACTAAAGCGCTCCTTATTTGAAGAGAAGCTTCATTAGAATAGGTTCTAAGGCGGGATTTTTTCAGTACAACATATGAGTTGTAGCCTTGTAGCGGGGTTAATGTAAGTATAAAATAATTACAATATACATATAGACAAAAGATAAAAACAAGCACAGGCCACATCAAAAAGGGGGGTTTTAAAAAAAAAAAAAAAAAAAAAAAAAATCCCAAGATAAGAAACATTGGTCAATACAGTCTTCCCTGTGGTCACCACACTAGGTATTCCCTCGGGATACCCCCTCCTCCGTCCCGCAACTATGGGACTACCCGTCCCGCAACTATGGGACTAACCGTCCCGCAAGTATGGGACGAGGGTAGAGGAAGTCACATGTATTTACAGTACGTGTTTTGACTGGGATAAACTTTCTTCCGAAAGCAATGAGCAATCAAACAACTAATTCAAGGTTGTGTGTTGGAAAGTTAGAAGAATTAACAACATGGAGAAACTTTGTAAAATTACATCCGCATTACAGCATAGTCTGGAATGGCCTCGATGTTAACACTCAGGAACGATACAAAACAATCCAAGGGCAAATATTGCGAGGAAAAAGCTAGTAAATGTAGTGTTAAGAGAAAATTCAACTCCTGAATGAGCACATTAAGGGTCGTTCCCACTTGTCCGGAAAAAAAACCGTGTGTAGCGGAAACACTCTCATTTTAATACATTACCCACAGGTCTACAGGACATTCGGGAAAAAATCGGACGAATCTCACGACAAGTGAAAACGAGCCTTAACGGAAAATTTAACTACTGAATGTGTAACCAAGGGAAAGTTAACTTCCCCGATGTAGAACGAAGAGAAAAATTACGTCCTGAAGAGGTAATTAAAGGAAAATGTACCTTCTAATTATGCATCCAAGAGAAAACTTGACCTTCTGAATTGGCAAACGGACCAACGTTTTTGCCCTCACTAAACAACGTTACACTCATTGTATAACCATATAAATATCGGGCGTTCACACAAAAAGGGAAAAAAGAGAGGAAGGGAAAAAAGTTAAATAGGTTTGTGGAACAAGTATCAAGCCCTTCGATGGACTCATGGGAGACTAAATAATTGTATTTTAAACGTTGTTCTAAACGTTACTTAGGTACTTTCCGAGTATATTCTATTAATAGATTGAACCAGATTTTGAAAAGGGAAAACTGACATTTCAAGTCGAAAAAAATCACCTCAGGCATCCATGCAAAATGTCACGACCTAAAAGTTGTTGGAATGTTTACATTTCTCTAATAAACAAACACGGGTAACAAGGTGCTAATAATCCCGGGGTTACATGACCCCATTCACAGCTACAAAGCCCTATCCACAGCTACAAAAACCTCATCCGAAGTTAGGTACAAAATCCTATCCAAAGCTTTGTACAAAGCCCCACCCAAACTTATGTATAAAACCCCAACTAAAATTTATGTACAAAACCCCAACTAAACCTTTGTACAAAATCCCATCTAAAAGTTGGAACATGGGATTGTTGTAAGGTTGGAATCCAAAAGGGTTGATAATGTGAAATTCAAAGAAAATCAAAATGTGTTTGTTCAAGTCATTACGAATTATTTTTGATTTTTGCTCGTTAACCGGGTAGGTAACTAACTACATTACTACGTATTTACTTTATTGACCTACATATCTACATGGGACTCTGATAAATTAACTGATGTCAGCTGCTAACTCAGATAACCGATAACGCGATCTCAGACCCTGAGAGAAGAAAAATGATAAAGGACATATATATTAGGTTTGATCGAAATGTTCACTAATAAAAAAGGATATAAAAAAATGACGTTCAATCACCAGTTCACCACTAGATAAACCCATCCATAAAATTTCATTACTATTGTTTTTCGATTTTTTTTTTTCATTTTTTATTTATTTTTCATGGTTTATATTTTGTACCTTTTACTGTAGTTCTGCACCAATGTCTGGCTAAGGGACATTAAACAGGGAGTGGACCAGCCTGAATTTCCCTTGCTAAAGAAATAGCAAAGGTTGAGTGGGAAGTGAGTGCATCCTAATGTCAGCCTAAAGCAATCACCCTAGTTAGGACTGACCCTAGTTAGGCTGACGAAAAACGCGGATCCCGTCTGTACACGGGAAAAGGCGAAGAAAGAAGACTGTACTTTAGTTCTGCACCATCCAGCTCATGTTCTCAATAACTTATGGTTCAAAAACAAGAAAAATGTCTAACACCCATATTTATGAACAAAATGCTGGCTCTTAAGTTCGTGCTAAGCATAGTCTCAAGGCATTTGATTGGTCAATTTTGACTTGAGACTGATCTAAGAACGATCATTCTTGTACGAGTGTTAGAATATTTCCACAACCTAACATACACCCTGTACCCGGAGAGATAAAAAAGCAGGAAATGAAAAGAGATTTGTCTGCGAAAAAAAGAGAGAGAAAAGAGGCAAGTGGGAAACTTCGGGGGCGGAAAAAAGGGGCGAGGGGGGAAAAACGGAGTGAGAGGGAAAAACCGGGACGAGAATGTCATTTGGATGTGTCACTTGTTTTGAAAAATGAAATACTTTAAACCATCAACTCTCCTCTCCCTGAAGCAGATGTAGAGAGACGGGGCCCGGGCGCCCGGGGCTAGACTACAATACATTTTTGAACGAATGAAGTAAGTTCTTTGTTTAGGTGCCTAAGTGGAAGACAATTATTATAATCATATGTATTACCGTAATATGTTCAATTGGTGCCCTTGGTAGGACACCTTAACTGTGTGTCCAAACACAGTCGACTGCTTACTCGGTTAAAGTTTAGCTCTTTAAACAATCTGAAATCTGATTTGCTGAATATTTTGAAATGAACCAATCAAGAGTTAAATTTAAACCTCTGATGGCCCCGGCCATAAAATTAGGCCATTAGTCACAGAATTGAATTTTCATTAATTTTCTGTCTTTACCTAGGTATTTCAAACTTCTCTCTCTTTTCTGGAGTAGGTAATTCATGTCGACAGCTTACCTCTCTCACTCGCTCTCTCTCTCTCTCTCTCTCTCTCTATTTTCTGTCTCGAGCTTTCTAAATGGAGGAATTTTGAGTCCAAAATTTAATCCGACAGGAAACGGGAATTTCAGGTGTTGTACATACATTAATGTTGACTTAACCTCCCCCTCTCTCTTTCTCTCTGATTCCCTCGATCTCTCTCTGAGCCTTCCCTCTCTCTCTGATTATGTCTCTCCCTCTCTCTCTTTCCCTGATTCCATCTCTCTCTCTCTCTCTCACACCCTCTCCTACTTTTCTTCTACTCCCATTACCTTTTGCTCATTACCTACTGTTCTCTCTCTCTACCTACTTCTTTATATCCTTTTTCTTTTAATTATTACAACTGTTCTCTCGCATTTTTCTTTTTTTTTTTAGCTCGTCTACGTTTAATCTTTCTTGTCTTTTCTAATATCTCTCAAGTCCTGTTTCGTCTGGTCGTGTCTCTTCTTCTTTTTTCTGTCTGTCTCTTTCTCTCTCTCTCTCTCTCCTGATCATTACTGTTCTGCTTAAAGACTGGAATATTTATCTTTTTCAACCCCGAGAACCGTCCAGGATTCCCTGGCATAAAATATTTTTCCTTCCCCTCCCTGTGGGTAAACGCACAAAGTCTTTTGCACAAGAGATTGTCCTGAGGCTTTCGGTATGTACACATATAGCAAGTCTCTGTTATGTTGTTCTAATTCTAACGGCAGGAAAGATCCCATCAAAAAGGTATCAATTATAATTGGGAATAATTATTACCACTCCAAGGAATGTTGCAACTTCCTTGGGTTTCATCCGAGGGTCAATGACTGACAAAGGTAAAGGGTTCTCTTTATGCGCAAAATATTATTGTCAGTGGAGTTCCTTGGGTTTCATCCGAGGGTCAATGACTGACAACGTTAAAGGGGTCTCTTTATGCGCAAAATACTATTGTCAGTGGAGTCCTGGTTTTACATCTTACTTACATGGGTGGTCTCAGGATCACAGCGATGTTTTCCTCCGAACAGCAGGGCCAAGTCTTCATCGCACTGATTCAGATCCACCCTGTCTAGCGTGTGGAAGACGCCTATTGAACCGCTGTAAAGTACAAACAATAAACAATAATTAGAGGGGGGATAGATGCAAGTCAAAACAATACACAGTAAATGAGAGGGGTTGGATTACTAAAAGAAATGGCACACTAGCTCTGTGGGTTCGAAAATCGCCAAGTCCTTTTCTCCTTTTCGAATCAAGAGTGAATCCGGGACTCGGAAATGTATAGAACTTAGCATAAAATCTTCGTAGAAGCTTAACCCATCCTTTAGGGCCGTTTGTCCCTACACCTAACAGCATAAAATATACGAGTCCAAATCTGGGCTACATATTCCCACTGTGAAATTATTGAGACCTGCATCAATGGGAGAGTCATCTGCAACCTCTGATCAACTCTGATAAGATCACAGGTCCAGAAAGGTAATCTGCGAATAGAACTATCAGGTCTATAATCGGGGAACAGAAACCCTGGAGCTTTGAATTCCCGGAATAAAAAACATCCCGTTGATTTTTATCTGCTCTACCTGAGCTTAGCTATTGGACTGTTCTACATTCACGTTAAAACTGCACGTCACGCGTATTGATTTTCTTTGCTTTTCACATTGGACTAGTCTAGATTTCGTCAAAGGGTTTATCTCTTCAGTTATTGTTGTTGTTGTTGTAGCGGCTTTTGCTTTATAGCTTAGCCGATTGGTGAGATGGCAAAAATCTTTTCCGTCATTCATACCTACAAAAGGGTGATGTTCTCTCTTGGCTCGATGATGTTCATCGATGTTTGGGAGAGAGGGGGGATGAGGAGGGAGAGAGAGAAATAGGGAGATAAAATAAATAAATAAGTAGGTCACGAACAAAAAATGAACCGAGAACAAAGAATAGCAATTGGTTATAGATACGAGTATACAATATGTATACAAAATAATGGAAAGACTGTCAAAATAAATTCAATTCGCATCCATGTTTTTATTCTAAAGGACATTCCCAAAGACAACTGAATTGAAGTTGCTGAGGTCCTGAAAGAAAATGGATAGTATTTTGTTCTGTCTCTTGTCTCTCAACTGATTATGGACACAGAAAGGTCATGCAATGACAAAAGATTGCAGAGAACGCGGGAAAGACAGAAAAGCAATCTGATTGGGCTCAATCTAAGATTAAACCCGGTTTGATATCAATTTTAAGATTAAGGAGTGATTAATTGATAAAATTAAATCAAATTTAATTTCAGATTGTGATCTGTCGTAAATGATTTCTTAATTAGTTACAAAAATTGGCCTTGAAACGCATTCCAAAGGCACTAAAGCGCTCCTTATTTGAAGAGAAGCTTCATTAGAATGGGTTCTAAGGCGGGATTTTTTCAGTACAACATATGAGTTGTAGCCTTGTAGCTGGGTTAATGTAAGTATAAAATAATTACAATATATAGACAAAAGATAAAAACAAGCACAGGCCACATCCCCCCATTTGGACAATGTAATGTTGTTCGTAGTGAATTAACAACATGGAGAAACTTTGTAAAATTACATCCGCATTACAGCATAGTCTGGAATGGCCTCGATGTTAACACTCAGGAACGATGCAAAACAATCCAAGGGCAAATATTGCGAGGAAAAAGCTAGTAAATGTAGTGTTAAGAGAAAATTCAACTCCTGAATGAGCACATTAAGGGCCGTTCCCACTTGTCCGGAAAAAAACCGTGTGCAGCGGAAACACTCTCATTTTAATACATTACCCACAGGTTTACAGGACATTCGGGAAAAAATCGGATGAATCTCACAACAAGTGAAAACGAGCCTTAACGGAAAATTTAACTACTGAATGTGTAACCAAGGGAAAGTTAACTTCCCCGATGTAGAACGAAGAGAAAAATTACGTCCTGAAGAGGTAACTAAAGGAAAATGTACCTTCTAATTATGCATCCAAGAGAAAACTTAACCTTCTGAATTGGCAAACGGACCAACGTTTTTGCCCTCACTAAACAACGTTACACTCATTGTATAACCATATAAATATCGGGCGTTCATACAAAAAGGGACATTTCTTTACTTTCTTTATCCCAAGTTCACTATAAAAGGGCGCCGTGCGGTAACCGAGGACTTCTTAGGTCCGCTTATAGCACCAACCCCCATGAATAAACCCCTGATAGTTACTCTAGTCTTACCAGTAAAAGAAACTTCTTCTCTGGGAAAATTTTATGCATAATTAAATTGAAATTAAAACGCTCCACCCTTTGTACTCAAAATGACCCCGGAGGACTTAAAAAAAAAGAGAGAAAGAGGAAGGGGAAAAAGTTAAATAGGTTTGTGGAAAAAGTATCAAGCCCTTCGATGGACTCATGGGAGACTAAATAATTGTATTTTAAACGTTGTTCTAAACGTTATTTAGGTACTTTCCGAGTATATTCTATTAATAGCTTGAACCAGATTTTGAAAAGGGAAAACTGACATTTCAAGTCGAAAAAAATCACCTCAGGCATCCATGCTAAATGTCACGACCTAAAAGTTGGAATGTTTACATTTCTCTAATGAACAAACACGGGTAACAAGGTGCTAATAATCCCGGGGTTACAAAACCCCATCCAAAAGTTACAAAACCCCATTCACAGCTACAAAGCCCTATCCACAGCTACAAAAACCTCATCCAAAGTTAGCTACAAAATCCTATCCAAAGCTTTGTACAAAGCCCCACCCAAAGTTATGTATAAAACCCCAACTAAAATTTATGTACAAAACCCCAACTAAAGCTTTGTACAAAAACCCATCTAAATGTTGGAACATGGGATTGTTGTAAGGTTGGAATCCAAAAGGGTTGATAATGTGAAATTCAAACAAAATCAAAATGTGTTTGTTCAAGTCATTACGAATTATTTTTGATTTTTGTTCGTTAACCGGGTAGGTAACTAACTACATTACTACGTTTTTACATTATTGACCTACATATCTACATGGGACTCTGATAAATTAACTTATTTCAGCTGCTAACTCAGATAACCGATAACGCGATCTCAGACCCTGAGAGAAGAAAAATGATAGAGGACATATATATTGGGTTTGATCGAAATGTTCACTAATAAAAAAAGATATAAAAAATGACGTTCAATCACCAGTTCACAGTTCCCCCCTAGATAAACCCATCCATAAAATTTCATTACTATTGTTTTTCGATTTTTTTTTTTTTTTCATTTTTTATTTATTTTTCATTTTATTTTTAATTCCATTTTTTTATGTGGTATTTTTTTTCCATAAAAAAGTGCTTGAGTATTCAAAAACAAAATTCGATGAAACTTTCCGAATACAAAAGTTTCCGGAGTTCCTGTGCATGACATGTCTGTCACTTCGGGGGCGGAAAAAAGGGGCGAGAGGGGAAAAACCGGGACGAGAATGTCATTTAGATGTGTCACTTGTTTTGAAAAATGAAATACTTTAAACCATCAACTCTCCTCTCCCTGAAGCAGATGTAGGGAGACGGGGCCCGGGCGCCCGGGGCTAGACTACAATACATTTTTGAACGAATGAAGTAAGTTCTTTTTTTAGGTGCCTAAGTGGAAGACAATTATTATAATCATATGTATTACCGTAATATGTTCAATTGGTGCCCTTGGTAGGACACCTTAACTGTGTGTCCAAACACAGTCGACTGCTTACTCGGTTAAAGTTTAGCTCTTAAAACAATCTGAAATCTGATTTGCTGAATATTTTGAAATGAACCAATCAAGAGTTAAATTTAAACCTCTGATGGCCCCGGCCATAAAATTAGGCCATTAGTCACAGAATTGAATTTTCATTAATTTTCTGTCTTTACCTAGGTATTTCAAACTTCTCTCTCTTTTCTGGAGTAGGTAATTCATGTCGACAGCTTACCTCTCTCACTCGCTCTCTCTCTCTCTCTCTCTCTCTCTATTTTCTGTCTCGAGCTTTCTAAATGGAGGAATTTTGAGTCCAAAATTTAATCCGACAGGAAACGGGAATTTCAGGTGTTGTACATACATTAATGTTGACTTAACCTCCCCCTCTCTCTTTCTCTCTGATTCCCTCGATCTCTCTCTGAGCCTTCCCTCTCTCTCTGATTATGTCTCTCCCTCTCTCTCTTTCCCTGATTCCATCTCTCTCTCTCTCTCTCTCTCTGATTCCTTCTTTTCCTTCTTCTCTCTCTCTCACACCCTCTCCTACTTTTCTTCTACTCCCATTACCTTTTGCTCATTACCTACTGTTCTCTCTCTCTACCTACTTCTTTATATCCTTTTTCTTTTAATTATTACAACTGTTCTCTCGCATTTTTCTTTTTTTTTTTAGCTCGTCTACGTTTAATCTTTCTTGTCTTTTCTAATATCTCTCAAGTCCTGTTTCGTCTGGTCGTGTCTCTTCTTCTTTTTTCTGTCTGTCTCTTTCTCTCTCTCTCTCTCTCCTGATCATTACTGTTCTGCTTAAAGACTGGAATATTTATCTTTTTCATTAAAAAGGTATCAATCCCATTAAAAAGGTATCAATTATAATGGACATTTGCTCGGGACATTTGATGTGACGTCATCGCCTACGGGAGCGTATGCCGTGACGTCAAAGTTCACGATTTACCGGCATTTTTTTAATTGATTTATCTCGGGATCTAGAAGTCGTAGAAGAAAAAGAGAGATTCCGTTAGTCCTCATTTTTCCTGCTCTATGACTTTGAAACATCAGCCAAGTAAGCGCAACTGATCTATTGATAATAATTATTACCACTCCAAGGAATGTTGCAACTTCCTTGGGTTTCATCCGAGGGTCAATGACTGACAACGTTAAAGGGGTCTCTTTATGCGCAAAATACTATTGTCAGTGGAGTCCTGGTTTTACATCTTACTTACATGGGTGGTCTCAGGATCACAGCGATGTTTTCCTCCGAACAGCAGGGCCAAGTCTTCATCGCACTGATTCAGATCCACCCTGTCTAGCGTGTGGAAGACGCCTATTGAACCACTGTAAAGTTCAAACAATAAACAATAATTAGAGGGGGATAGATGCAAGTCAAAACAATAAACAGTACATTAGAGGGGGTTAGATTACTAAAAGAAATGGCACACTAGCTCTGTGGGTTCGAAAAT
>NW_007379713.1:7692-17021 GCF_000475195.1 Diaphorina citri | reverse complement strand
AAAAAAAAGGGAAAAGGAAAAAAAAATTTTTTTAAAACCTTTTTAAAAAAAAAAAAAAAAAAAAAAAAAAAAAAATCGCATTCTTTTGTGCTGATTGTAACATTCGTTATTATTATCATTTCATCTTACGCCTTAGATAAGTTACGTGGGTTTTTCTCCCCTTCAAAACGGTGTCATTAGATAGTAAGAGTATCCATCCATTCAAATTCTTGGAATTTCAAGATACCTACTATTTTCTGTATCTACTTAATGGCAGAAGAAAAGAAGAAAAACATATCTAGCTATAAGACTCCATTAGTCGAAAGGTTGACGTGACAAGATGTAGATTCAGTAAAACGATATTTGAAATCAATTAAACAATAACCTCATGTCTAGGCCAGGCCAGAAAAACAAGCCTACAGTTTGAGATGAAGGAATCTCCTATCTTCATTTTCCGATTAAAAGAAGCTTAAAGCTTGTCTATGCTATTTTCCTTCCAAATCTATTAATTCTGTAGGAGAGCTACATACATCTCTTTGGGGATTTCCCTGATCTCAAGCACGTCGACTCTTTGTTACACTAATCCGAAAGTTCCAAGATTATTCGTTGAATTTTTTAATACTTTCAACAGGGAATAGGCTGAATTTTTCTTTTTTCGCCTGTTTTATTTGAATGAGGTCGGAGGGCTTTCTGCGAAAGGTATAAATTATTCAAGAAGTCAGAAGGAGATAGGAGATACAACACAGGAGAACAGGAGGGCTGAATTTTTCTTTTTTCGCCTGTTTTATTTGAATGAGGTCGGAGGGCTTTCTGCGAAAGGTATAAATTATTCAAGAAGTCAGAAGCAGTTTAAGAAAAGGATTGGGTGATTCAATTTTACAAACTTTCAAAAGCTGTGTGTACCTACTATTCTGTAGGTAAGTGCTTACTGTGATAATAGCAATAATATTATAACAACTTGCTATTACAATACCCAATATTACTTATCCTACCTTTAAAGAGATCAATCTGGCAAATCTAACGTACGGTAATACATCAAATTTTCTTCATTCTCATCAGTTGGAAATAAATGCTAAAGACATCAGTTGGAATTGTTTACTTTTATTTTTCAAATGGCTATGAAAAAAACCACGACAAAATCTTTTTCGTTGGGATCCCGAAATTTCCCACCCTGAACGTGTATTATTTTTTTAATCCTTTCCACTACATTAAATCTAATATCTTTCAGCAACCATTCAGTCCTGTTTCTCCCCTCGAAAATTTCCCTTTTCCCCTCCATCTTTCATCCCTTCTTCCCAGCTCATTTTCATTACTTTCCCCACATCCCTCCCTTTTCCCACCCTTTTCTCCCAGAAAAATGTTCTATTATATCCCTATCCCAGGTTAATTATTTTTCGCTGCTCGGGTATCGCTCTTGAGCATCTTGGAGAGGTTGGGGGAAGGCGAGGGTGCTCTACTTCTTTATCCTTGTGCAAATTCAATAACCGAAGCTCAGTTTCAATTTTTCAATTCGAGATGGATAAGGTAATGCTGAACTGGAGAAGTAAATGTTGAACTGTGTTGTTCTAGCGAATTTTTTCTCTCGTCTTTAATACTCCATCAACATCTGACGCAAATACGTGCATATAATTATTTATATTGAGGATTTTATACCGGGTATTCCCGTCTTCAGCACACAGACGTGAAAAACACTCCAATAGCCACTACCTAGACAACAAAACATTTTCTACCATAGAACTTTTACCTGTACTAATTATTGTCCAATCCATCTCTAATTAAATGACGGATGGGTTCTCTATTCAGGGATTTGTTCCCCTCTACTAACTTTGATGGCGAGCAGCGTTCCCCTTTTCTCCCAGAAAAATGTTCTATTATATCCCTATCCCAGGTTAATTATTTTTCGCTGCTCGGGTATCGCTCTTGAGCATCTTGGGGGAAGGCGAGGAGAGGTTTTTAATTACAATATCCTTGACGTTTGGGTGCTCATATGTGAGCGGGATTTGTGGAAATTACGTTATCACATTCGAGCACATATCACAGCGCGAGAGAACGACAGGGTGGCCGGGGATTTGGTTATTAATTATTCAGCGAAAATTTATGTGCGATACAGAAAGCTGAAATATGTTCGTGTAGTATTGCAGGAAATGTATAGCAACAGCTATAAATACTGAATTTAGCTGTTGTTGTTAACGTTTGTATTGACAATCAACCTTCAACATCCAGGTCCAGGAGTAGTGCCACCTCTACCAGGTTTATGCACAACTCCACACACCACACCATGTCGACACCAGTAACTTATACTCATAGTTGGTGTACCTACCACAGTTGGTGTTGGTGTACCAACTGTGAAGAGTATATTAACAGATATAATGTAGCGTCTTACGTTAGATTTCCAGATTAATCTCTTCAAAGTTAGGATAAGTAGTTCTTCTTTTCTGGTGTTCTTCTTTTCAAGATGAATCTCCATGCACAAAGTCACGTCAGAATCAATAGCTTACAATACTTTATAGTCGAGAGTACGAGTATGCGTGTCATGTGTGTTTGTTTCCGACCGACAAACGACAGTATGTAATAATGTGACAGTCATTCAAACCAAAACCGTACCGAGCTACCGAGGCGATACATAGCAAATAGCAGTGATAATGGTTGCCCAATGCTCATGATAATGCTAAAGAATTGGGAGATAGATACTAGGTATCGGGATATTTTTTTTATAATTTAACACGATGTGTAACAGCATGTGACATTTTTAAACTGATTTAAAGGTATCGATTAACATGGACACGAACAAGAGGTTTAAATTTTTCACATCTTGAAATTCAAATCTTTCCTTTGAAGTCTGATGTAAATGTTAAAAAAAAAAAAAAAATTTTACAAACTTTCAAAAGCTGTGTGTACCTACTATTGTGTAGGTAAGAGCTTACTGTGATAATAGCAAGACTATTATAACAACTTGCTATTATAATGCCAAATATTACTTATCCTACCTTTAAAGAGATCAATCTGGCAAATCTAACGTAAGAATATTATAACAACTTGCTATTATACTACCAAATATTACTTATCCTACCTTTAAAGAGATCAATCTGGCAAATCTAACGTAAGGCAATACATCAAATTTTCTTCAATCTCATCAGTTGGAAATAAATGCTAAAGACATCAGTTGGAATTGTTTACTTTTCTTTTTCAAATGGCTATAAAAAAACCACGACAAAATCTTTTTCGTTGGGATCCCGAAATTTCCCACCCTGAACGTGTATTATTTTTTAATCCTTTCCACTCCATTAAATCTAATATCTTTCAGCAACCATTCAGCCCTGTTTCTCCCCTCGAAAATTTCCCTTTTCCATCTTTCATCCCTTCTTCCCAGCTCATTTTCATTACTTTCCCATGCGACAGTTGTGACATTCCAGCCACAAATATGACATACATCTGACATTCCTGGCACAAATATAACACACATGAGGCATTCCGGACAGTCATGTGACATTCCTGGAATAATAATAATTATTATTATTATTTCGTGACCAGAGGTCCAGAGGAATAAATATGACTCATATGTATGTGACATTGAAGTCACAAATATGACATACATCTGACATTTCTGGCACAAATATAACACACATGTGGCATTTCAGTCACATGTCAAAAATGACATTCCCGGCACAAATACATCCATACATCTGTGATTTCCGTCACAAACATGACACAGTGTGACATTCTCCTCACGTCACGTCACGAACATGACACACACGTGACATTCAGGGCACAAAAATATGACATTCCTGACACAAATATGACACACATGTGGCATTCCTGGAACTAATGTGACATATACATGTGACATTCCAGCCATAAAATATGACTTTCCTAACATGAATATGACACACATGTGACATTCCTGGAATAAACAAGAGACACCATGTGGCATTCCAGCCACAAATAATATGACATACATATCACATGTGGCTCTTTTCCGGAACGAGAAGTGTCAGAAAGATATGAGCTCCCATTGGAACTGTCATAAAGAGCATATTATTATAAATAACATCAATTTGTTTACCTCAATTGTTTACCTCAAAGTGTGTGAGGGGCGAGGTCCGTTTTTATTTCGAGTTTTTCCATTTCCAAACATTTTTAAAAGCCATTAAAAAAAATCTTGGACTCGTCTTCTTGTTTATGGGAAGATATTAAAATGACATCAGCTCGGAAACATCGTATAACGTGTGTTATAAAATTGTTTTTATGGGTGTGTAAAATACAATTTACATTGAAAACAAAAACACGGGAACGATCGGATTCCTGTTGTATTTTTCACAGGAATCAGAGACAAAAGCAACTCAATATCTACCAGTATTCACTGGGGAGCTTTGGAAAAGCAAATCGCACGTTTTCACACGCACAAACACTTGAAAACGGATTGCCACTTCACAAGTGATTTTTAGCCCATGGTCTGTACGTATGTATGTACGCACGTACGTACGTACGTACGTACGTACGTACGTTACGTACGTACGTACGTTACGTACGTACGTACGTTACGTACGTACGTACGTTACGTACGTACGTACGTTACGTACGTACGTACGTTACGTACGTACGTACGTTACGTACGTACGTACGTTACGTACGTACGTACGTTACGTACGTACGTACGTTACGTACGTACGTACGTTACGTACGTACGTACGTTACGTACGTACGTACGTTACGTACGTACGTACGTTACGTACGTACGTACGTTACGTACGTACGTACGTTACGTACAGACCATGGGCTAAAAATCACTTTTTTGACATCAGGGGATCCCAAAACGGATATTTCCAACCATTTCCCGATTTTGAAAATTTGGACCGATTGCAATACTTTCATTACTAGTATAGCTCCGCTATACTGTAGTAATAGAAAGTAAAAACCCCTAATAGAGCGGAAAAAGAGGGAAAAAAAAAGTACTAGAAGGAAAAGAGAAAAAAGTACTACGGTTTTTACTAGAATATCCGGAGGGGATGGAAAAAAGTACGATCTCAAAATGGTTCCTTTTCTCCTCACTTTCGGGACTAACTCCCTTGTTACAGTTCCTTCTATCGCAGCCATTTTTACTTTCCTTATCCTATAGGAAGGAAAGTAATGTAATCGGGTCAAAATTTCGATGGTCAGTTTTTAGTGCCAAAACACGTTTTGAGGTCCCTAGAGCTTAAATCCAAAGTTTCAGCCATTGGTCCGTGTCTGTGTGTGTCTGTCTGTCTGTCTGTAAACAAAATATCTCGAGAACGGTAAGAGCTAGAGACTTGAAATTCGGTATGTAAATGTCAAATGTGACAAGGATGCGACACGGAGCTAGAGACTTGAAATTTGGTATGTAGATGTCAAATGTGACAAGGATGCGATACAAAACGTTTGGTTGAGATGGTTGCTGCGCTTGGCGGTATTTTGACCGCTTTTGGACAGATTTCGACCGTTTTTTGGCGGTTTTCAGCTATAGCGACAAAACGGTTAGACATATTGTAAAAGTTATGGTAAAAGAACACTCAAATAAGCATCATTCAATAGGATAAGGAAAGTCGTGTGATGTTCACACCAGATTTTTATTAAACACACGAGGGTGGGAAGAACTTTAAACATTTCCTGTTTTTCCTGTTTAACGTTGGCAAATATTACCTGTCTCAAATACAGACAACCCTCCAGCATGTCGTCCTAACCTCATGACGGTGCATACATAGGTATCTGTATATGCACCAAATGAGAACGGTAAGTAACAAATGGAACAACAAAAAGTAAAGAGGGTATTTGGAACACTCCGGCTTCAAGAAAGCTTACAGTGCAAGAAATGCGAAACCCTTTGACAACAGGAAACCCTTGTCAAAACTAGGACACTATGTTAGAAATTTCATAGAGGATTACTTTACATCCGGTAGGTACCCTCCTTCCCTGTCTTCGTTTTCTCTCGTTCTTTATCCTTTACGCCTAAACTTGAAAACTCCAGCCTTTCAGTTTTCTGCCTGAAGTTTCAAATTGTGAAAGTTTTCCTTCTCAGAGCCTTGTTCATATATTCAAGGTACCTTTTCATACTCTGCCGACTCCGCCGTCCTAAGCTGATTTACGAACCTCTCCTTTTTTTGGGGGAGCATTTTAAAATATTTTGGATAGGACAACTAAAATTATGTCTCTCCCGCGCATTGATTTGAAACACTTCAAATTTACCTAGGTATAAGTACTTTCTTAAAATACATAATTTTAATATACATAATAACTTATATAGCCTCTTTAATCACTAGATGAATATGTACTGTAAAAGTACCAGCATAAAAACTCATCTTTACTCATCCGTGAAATTGACCCTGGCAATCATCTTAGTGTACGTCAATTATAACGACTTTTCAGTCCTAGCAACTTACGTGGCCGAGTGGGTATACATCTCACTTAGCTTGCACGCCGGAGGTCCCGGGTTCGATTCCCGGCGGGGCCCAAATTTTTTCGGTTCTGTGCTTGAAGTTCTGGGTTTACTCAGCCTCGTGAGGCCAATTGAGTAGCTACTTTGATGGAATAGCGACCTGTGGCGGCATTACAAGTCAAAGAAACAAGCGATGATAAATATGATGATTGAGTAAATGAAAGATTTGTAATACTGTGATACCCACAAAGTTGTGAAAAGGCTATTATGATTTTATGAGCTTTTACTATGAGTTTCACCACAAATAATTCATGATTTGATGTGATTTGACTTTTCATTTTCAGTCCTATGAACTTCTCTATGGCTGGCACGCTGGCAGTTGCACACTGAGTTCAGTTGTGGGGTGCACTGAGCCTCACGAGGCTGAGTGCACCCCAAAAGAGCTAGCCACCACACACGCCGTTAACTTTCATGTACATTTAACGTAGCCTCTGGCCAAGCTCTATTGACCTCTTATTATACTGGTGTATTATTTCAACTCGATGTAACAGGGTCAGGCGAAACGCTGCAAGCTACACACATGTTCATTGTATAACATATGCAACTGCATGAATCTACGGGAATAAAATGTATCTGATAATTGCATAATACATTAGGACATCAGAGCCGAAGGGTAACGAATCGAGAGGGGTTTAAAGAAAGAACACACCTGAGAAATTTTTGACAATTTTGTCTCGTTACGTCACCTACGGCACTCTGGTTGTCATTAAAAGATGCAAAAATAAGCAATGACCATTCATTGAACCCCCACAAGGAGAAGAAATAAAAAACAAGATGTGTACTCGATTTTTTGACACCCTGTATGCATGTAAAGAGATTGAGAAATTTTGGGATAGAAAATGGGCCTCGTTTTCGATGTCCAAAAAGAAGACCTCCTTAGATTAAAACATGTTGACCCTTTGGCCCTCTGGAGATTTCACGAATGAACACACATTCCCTCAATCCTCATCGCTTTTAAGGTACCGTTTACCTCCGCCCCTGTAGGAATTACAAAGAGATATCAGAGTACTTCAAACACACTGGAGTACAGTTACCATAGAAACTCGAATTCCTCGAAAATATTGCTTTTTACTCTCTCTTCATTGCTCCTCTTCTCGCTTCTTACCTCTTCCTCTTCTTCGCCCTTCTTACCTCTTTCTGTTTGTTTTTTCATGCTTCTATTTCTCCATGCACAAGTACGTAACTACCGCGACAGTATTGTTTTCATAAGCCTTCCTTGTTCCTTGTGCTGTCTCTTCTCCCTTCCAATTCCCTCCCCCTTTTCTCTTTCCCCTCTTCTTCCTTCAATTCCCTCCCCCTCTTTCTCTATCTTCTCTTTCTCAGTCAGTCTGTCTCTCTTTATCCTATTATACTCTTCAGCCTGCATGACAAAGGGAGTATTTTTTCTTGTATTGAAAAAGCAAAATACACAGCGTCAGCTTGCTCGCCTTTCCATAGGTTATTGAAGACTTGTGCTCTTTCCAATTTTTTCTGCATTAAAAGAAGTGAAACCGTTTTTAGAATTTTATTTGAAAAAGTCCTTTGACTGTTTAAGAAAATTTAGGAGGAGGAGGAGGAGGAGGAGGAGGAGGAGGAGGAGAAGGAGAAGAAGGAGAAGAAGGAGGAGGAGGAGGGATAGTAAAATTTGTCTTGAAGTTTAACACATCCGAATATAATCCAGTTTCACAACCTACGCAATGGGTTACGTCAAAACGTGAACAAATTATGGCCAGGACCACAAGAGTTTAAACTCGGTTCAAGATTACCTCTTGGAAGCAAACTGATAGGTTGATTTCAAACTCTTCAGCCAATCAGATTCCTCAATCCAGGATTTAAACCACGTTTAATCTCAAACCTCAACCATGATTAACCTTAGATTGTGGTACCGGCAAAATTCTGTTATATGTTATTTAACCCACAAAACACACGAGACCTTGTTTAGACTGCTGGGGTAAAGGGACTTTTTAGTCTCATTCGAGCAGGATAAACAAGGTATATTCTATTCTACCGGCCAAGAGGCCTACAATCTCATATTCTGTAAAGTGTTTGCCACGTGCGCCCTCTACAGCTAATCAGTTAATAAAAAGCCTTCTTTTCAATTATGGTGATAAAATTGTCCTGCATCCACCATCTGGCTATCGATTGAAATAACAACATTCACAGAAACGCGTGCTCGTAAAAGTACAAAATGCATACTTCATCCAAAAGGTGTATGAAAGTAAACAGAAACCGGGACAGGACGTGTTTTAAAACACTTAATTAGCCGGCCTAGTTGGCTTGGAAGGTAGCGAGGTTGTCTTGTAAGCGCTAGGTCGTGGGTTCGATTCCCCCCTGGTTTGATCTTTATCCTAAACAGATAAGGTTCGTTCTCGCAAAGGCTGGCCTTCAATTGTTTTTGGGGCGATAAGATCTCCGTTCTTACGGTTCCCTCTATCAAACTTGCCCATAATTATTTTGGACTTTTGCGACATACTGTATACCGAGACTAGTCCCTTTTCGTTACTTCTGAGTCCTCCTGTATGATATGCACGGAAAGTAATGATAATAATAATATTGATCAAACTTAACGTAGATATGTGTTGGGGTGAGGAGGAAGAGGTATAGGGGGAGGAGAAGGAGGAGGCGGAGATTCCCCCTCTCTTTTGCCTTTTCCTGTATTTTCATCCTCTCTGTTTATTGTCTAGTTACTGTTAATATCCCTGCCAGTCAAGCTTTTAGTACCTCTCGTATAAGTTTATCAAGCACGGCTTGTAGGGTATGTAATTGCTGGTATTATACAGAAACAAACATATAAACTTAAAATCAATATAGAAATAATCACAAGCAAAGAAACAATGTCATTATCTGAAGAAGGTGAGTAACCTACAGTCTTAGGACCATTCAAAGAAGTTTTGATTTTAGAATTAGGACCATTCCAAAG
>NW_007379713.1:0-6059 GCF_000475195.1 Diaphorina citri | reverse complement strand
TTTTTTTTTAAGAGGTTTGACAGAGGGAACTGTAACTGCTATGGTCTTATCGTCCCGAAATCGAAGAGAGAAGGAAGATAGGATAGGAGAAAGCCAGCCGTTCCGAGAACGAACGTTATCCCATCAGGATAAAATCCGCCCCGGGCGGGAATCGAACCCGCGGCCTAGCGCTTACAAGGCAGACGCACCACCAACTAAGCTAACTAGGCTGGCTTCCTGCTAAGTTTATACAGATCAAATTGAACTTAACAGGCTGTTAGCTTTACAGACCTTCTAGTCTAGGGGATGAAAAAATATGGGTCAAATCCAACCCTAGCGTGACAATTTTAATATATTTATCAACAAAACTTTACACAAAAACCTATGGCAAAACCTATGTTTTTTATTCCAGGTTGATTAAGTCAGAAAGACAGTGAGAAGCGATATACTTACCACCTGGTTAAGTCCTTCTTCAACAGCGTGGTCGCGTGAGAACACCAGAGTCTTCTTGGTCCCTTGTACAGCCACTGGACTTTTACTGGCAATCAGTTCTCCCAACTCAATAGCACCTGCTAGCAAACTGAAATTTTATACAGCAAATTAATAATCTTAATTAATAAATATAAAATTTTGTAATTTTTTTAAATAAATAAATATTTTGCTTTTGGACAGCTTGATTGATAGTACGTACAGCAAATCATTATTCTTATCCCCCTCAGGATTATAGGACATACTTATTATGTCAAGTAATAAAATTATTCTTATGCATGGAAAAATAAATGGAAAAAGAGGAAGATAATGGAAAGGAAAGAAAAAAATAAATGGATCTCTTACCTTTCAGTCGATAACTTGTTCAGTTTCAGCAAAACAGTTTTCTAAGAAATAATTAGTGGAATCTACACTTGTAACAGGCATCATGTTTTATCCAAAGCACAGTGATTTAAGAATGACTTTGAGGAACTATCGGTTTCACACTAGGTAATTCTTGCTTGCCCTCAAAGCCATGCTTAAAGCATTGTGATTCGGACAAAATCGAAAGAAAAAGGAAAAGCTAAAATGCAAGAAAGAAACAATTAAGTGCACAACGTTGAGAAAGGAAAAAAAATCTCGATGTAGGAAGCATTATTTCCACTAACCTCTCTTTGTCATCATACAGTTTACTAACGAGGCCACATTCTCGTGCTTCAGCAGCCTCGATTTTCCGAGCCGTGAAAGCAATCTCATTCACCAAACTTTGATTGCCTATGATACGGGGAAGTCTTTGCAGAGCGCCAACATCTGCGGTTAAACCTGAAAACAAACAGAACACGGTTGAAACCAGGCCCCAATTCCAGAAAGAAATTTGCAAATGTCACGATATTATTACGTAATATTACAGGATAAAAATCTTTAGAAACATTTCATACCCATTATCGTAGTTTCAATGACGTCAAAATATTGAGAATTGTGACGTACAAAGTTGCCTCAAGAACAGGCCGCAGTTCAGCCAGTAAATTCGTGAGACAAAAGTTTTGGCGAGGACACCCATTAAACATACTTTTAGCACACCTAGTTAGCTTGAAGGGTAGTATGTCTGCCTTATAAGCGCTAGGTCACGGGTTCAACTCCCGCTCGGGGCGGATTTTATTCCAAACAGATAAGATTCGTTCTCACGGCTGGCTTTTTGTCTACTCTCTCTTCGGGACGATGTACTAGGTCTTCCACTTACCTATGTCAACTTCTTTCAACGTAAACCACGCATCTTTGGTCGCATATCTTATGTCTGCTGCTGTGATCAAGCTCATACCTCCCCCAATGCAAGCTCCATGCACGGCAGAGATCACTGGTTTCGGACACTGGAATACAGAAATGAGAAGATTAGGTAATCAGCAATGTTTACTTTCCTTATACAAAAGTAAGCAATAACTTCGAGACATACCTATGTAAGTTTGTTGGCAAGTAGGTTGGAGAGTAGCGCGTCTGCCTTGTAAGCGCTAGGTCAGAGGTTAGATTCCCGCCCGGGGCGGATTTTATTATAAACAGTAAGGTTCATCCTCGGAACAACTTGCTTTCTCCAATCTTGTCCTCTTTCTCTCTTCGATTTCGAGACAATGACACCTTTGTTGTTAAAGTTCCTTCAATCAAACGTTTTAACCCATTAGTGCGCATCCTATTTTTAAGACACTCAGAAAAATGGTGACATAACTTAGTGAGATTTTATTTTTTAATGGTCCAAATTGATCGTACTGAAAGTTGAACTGTTTGTTTATCACCCAGCTAAAGAACCAAAACACCCAATTTTCAAAGAAATATTCCACAAAAACGAACAAAACTTACTTTATGCACTAATGGGTTAAAATAAAAATAACAAAAGAAAACTCACCCTTTCCAAACTGGATATAGATTTCTGATAGGTGGTGATGAGTTTTCTCAATATCTTGCTCTTCCTGGCCACATCCTCCTGTTCAGCTATTTCCTGGCCTAGCGATAGCATGCCGGATAAATCCAGGCCGGCAGTGAATATTTTGCCGGCGGCAGACAGAATGATAACCCGACACTCTTCATTTTCACTCAGCGAGTCGAAACATTCGCCAATCTCCCTGTAGATGGTTGGAAATGGTTGAATTTAATTAGGAATAATAATAATAATATGGACCTATTGCAATACTTCATAGCTTTATACTTTAGTTGAACTTTAAATTTATAAGTTTATAGTTTCGCTATACTTCAGTAATAGAAAGTAAAAAGTGTTTCACCGCCGTTTTTGTTTCGTAGCAATGAATCTGCTACATTAGACTCGTGTGGTCTATGTCGTAGCGTGCCCATCCCGTAGTATGTCCCTCATCAGATGGGCGAGAAGAGACACAATACTTCTCATGTAGGTGCTAGATAAACACGAGAACACCAAAGTAGCCCGTTGACATATTTGCATTATTTGCCATCGAAATTATAGACCTTTCTTTGTGCATGGTGGGGATCGAATCCGGTACCTTCTGCATGGCAAGTCAGGAAGCGTTACCGCTGGTCTAACCATGTCACCATTTCTCAGCGTTGGCTAAAGCTCGGAAAATCGACAAACACGACTATGAATATCATAAAACCCCGTAAAATCAATGACCAGTATTACATGCATTTCTAATTCTCAATCTACTGAAGCCACAATCCCACATGTAGCACTAATGTCCAAAGCACACTTAACGTGTCCGATTCCTATGGGAATAAATTTCAATCGTGCGTTGAAAAGAAATTTGCTCGAATATTTCAAGAGATTAGAGCGTTTCTTTCCAAGTACCAATCACAATACAACACCTGTGGACATACTCAGAAATCAATCAGAAAACTAGGTATGAACCAGGGCCATATTCAGGGGAAGGGCCAAGGGGGGCTGCCCCTCCTCAGGTATGTTATTTGTACTTTTTACATGTAAAAACTAATGGGGGGTACTCCGGACCTTTTGGGTTTGGATTTTTAGGACCCCCCTCACTAAAGTCCTGGATCAAGGCCCGGGGATAGCAGCTTAACTCCAAACACAAAAAACCCACTCAGAGGCCTAAGTGTAGGGGTAAACAGCCGTAAAGGATGGGTCAAGCTTCCAAGAATCTAAAATCCTGACTACGGGCCTGGTATTAATACACGCCGAAATTAATTACACCATCAACCTAATTGTTCGTTTTTTTCACACATAACAGTAATTGTCCCCTATTGTCTCGGCAGTCGTGCTATTGTGGGCCGCAAATAATCTAGCTTCATTTTCCGTAGGTTTAAATTATGAGCAGATTCATTTTCCGTAGGATTATTTATGATCATGAGCAATGGACTATGCTCCAAATAGGTAACGGTAGAACAACCTCGATAACCACCGAGACCGAGTGGGTATCATACTAGGCTTGCATGCCGGAGGTCCCGGGTTCGAATTCCGGCAGGGTCTATTTTTTTGACTCTGTGCTTGGAATACGGGTTATACGGGGTAAGGGGATGCACTTAGCCTGGTGAGGACAATCGAGCAGCTATTTCAATCGAGGAAATCAAAAATAAAATAAAATGATACATTTAAGTTGTTGTCATAGCGTGACATGATCACTTACTCGTAGCATATTTTTAGATTTTGTTAGTCATTGTAGTTATCGAAAAAGGAACAAAGTTACAAGGATACAAGGAACAAATACAATACAAGGTAGGTAGCAGTCATTGTAAGTTGTAGTAGTACTTACTAGCAAATACTAAAAATAAAATACCAGTGATACCGCCAGGTGAAAAGGTTATCACATGAAGAATTTGTTTAAAAGTGCACAGGTAGAGCGGTATAAGCGGTTGATAAACAATCAATTAGGGATTTCGTAATTGCTAAGAGGAAATGCCATGATAGGTACGTGCACTGCGGTCTAAAGGTCTAGGTCTTTAGAGCTAGACAGAATTCTAGAAGTAGAACTTCGTCCAGTGAATTCTAGAAGACAATGACTACTACGCAATCTATGCATGTAGGTGTTTGTTCGATAGAGATTTAACTGAATACCTAACTGCTAAGGTTGTTTGACGGGGTTTGACGGGAAGGTTTTAGTTTTATCGTCTATTTGGTGACAAGCTACCCGTTCCCTCACATTACTCTCATGAAGACCGAGTGGGGCAGGGGCTTTTGGTCAGTAATTAAGTATCACCCATTCGCATACTAACCAAGTGCAACGTTACTTAACTTCAGGGATCCATTGGAAACTGGGGCATTTAAAGTGCTATTGCCGTGCCGCTGTGCTGGCTAACATAAAGATGAAATTCTTTTATGAGTATATCAGAGATATCACTTGCCTAAAAAATGCTTTGATTTGCCGTCTAAAACAGGGATTTTTAAAATCGGTATGATTATAGTAAGGGCCACATGAGAGTCGGCCTTGGAAATGAACATACAATTTCCCAATATTACCATATTTACTATTTTTCCTTTTTGAACCTCCCCAAAGGGCCAAAGGTTGATCCAGAGCACACCTTAATCCACGTGAAATGTTGTAAGCACAAGGTATAAACACATGGAAAAGCATACAGTAAAAGCACATTGAAAAGCACATGGGAACCCATATGGTACCTATAAGCACATTGGGGATCAAGGTACATATAACAAGCACATGGATACCCATACTGTAAAAGCACATTGGTATACACAAGGTACGTATAAGCACATGGAAATTCACAAGGTTGAGCACATTGAAAGACACATGAGTGATAGAATCATGAGTACTATGACACATGGGGGAACATGATTGTCTTATCTTGCTTTTGAGTTTAAGTACACACTTTGAAAGCTCACCAAGAGGTTAACCATACTTATGGACTGGCTAGATAAGTAGAATATGTATTCCTTTCGGAATTTCCTCTCTTCGATTACCCTGACGTGATAGTGCATTTACTAAACCATAGGAAATCCATGATGGCGCATCATCAGAATCGGTGGGGCGGAGATTTTGACAATTTTGACTAACTCCTCCTTTGCCTTCAAAAGGTTAAGTTAGATTATACCCCGAATATACTTTCAGCCGGATAAGGAGAGGAAATGAGAGAGGAGAGGAGGGGAGAGGAGAGAGGACGATAGGGGAGAAGAGAAGAGAAAGAGAGAGCTAGATAAGTCTCTGCATTAATTATCATTTGAGTAATAGAGAGATCATTGGGCAGGTGTAAACAGTTCAGTCCAGAGAGATTCAGTTAAGTTTGTGCAGCAGTGATAAGTCATCTAATTTGAACAGTCTGACCACTGTCACTGAGCAAAACACCAAAAGTAAGTCCATTTTTACTTTCTATTTCTTATCTAAGTATTCAACTCGGGAAAAAAAGTTCAACTTTCAAAACTCAAGTAGCTATCTTACTTTGGCGTACTTAAGTACACATTTTGAGAATTGTTTTAGGGGAAACTGATTTCAAATATTTGATTCTAGTATTCATTTTGCAAAAGAAATTCATATTTGAAAAATAATCCAAGTACCTCTACATATGCAGAGGGTTCAGGAAACTTCTATCAATAAGTACCTACTACTTCTAATTAGACAGTTTATAAAATCCAGACAATTCCATCCTATCAGCATATGGCGTGTGGCAAAGGTAAACAAATCCACCTACTT
>NW_007379712.1:23197-42553 GCF_000475195.1 Diaphorina citri | reverse complement strand
TCTATAAAATCCGCCTTTAATACGGTAGCTAAGCACGGTACTTAAGTGTCCATTTCGATTCGAACAGAAGTGTCATAATATGGTGTTTTAAAAGAAACCTCAAAGTAATGATTTTTGAAAAACTGACTAAAAATCAAAAGAAAAAATGCCTGTTTATGTAGTTCTAGGTTGAAAAATAGCGAGCGCGCCTGCCTTAGAATCGCTAGCGATCGCGGCTGACTTCTAATCGGGTCCTTTTTTCACCGGTGCCCGGGGTAAACTTTATACTAAACAGATTAGGTTCGTTCTCGGAACAGCTGGCTTCCTCCTATCCTGTCCTTCTCTCTTCGATTTCAGTACGATATGGAATTTCATGACATGACTTGGACTCGAACCACCAACCTCCAGATCCAAAGTCCAACGCGTTAACAACTGCACTACTGAGGTTGGTAAAATCTTACTATTAAAAGTAAAATTAAAACGCCCACTTACCTGGTGTTTTTTCTCATTATTATGAATAGTTAAATGTCTCTCGAGTCCAGTTTTCTGCGTGAAGCGTTTACCCCTTCATGTGAGTTTAATTACAGTTAGTTCTAAAATTGATAAAAGTAATAAAAAAAAGAGGCAAAACGACAAAATGTACCTCGAAGTTTGTATTTCTGGTAATTCTGGTATTTCAGACCTTATACAAGTGAAAAACTTTCAATACTTGAGTTTGAAAAGAAAGATCGCAAAAAGATGCTGTCTCATCGAAAGCTCGCGGAAAAGTCGATTAAAGAACTTGCACAGAAAAGCCTTCAAGAGTTTAATCAGAAAAAAGTCAAAAGTTGACCAAAATAGCTTTTATCTACATCGTGTAGTCTATCATGTCAACCATTCCAGGCAAAGTGTAGTGACTCTCTAAAACCAGAACCAATAAATAGCTTTTATCTACATCGTGTAGTCTATCATGTCAACCATTCCAGGCAAAGTGTAGTGACTCTCTAAAACCAGAACCAATAATCATCGAATCACCCATTCATCGATTGGATCTCTAGTTCTCTAGAAGACTGGTTGAACACAGAAGATAATCATGGAATCTCTGTTCACTGTAGAAGGTAAGGGTTAATGGTTGTAAAAAAAATCTATAAATCCAAGGAAGAAGAGCCACCCTATAATCAGAAAACACAAGCTGCTGTTGGATGTTTTATATTGGATCTGAGGCTTATTAAGATTATTCCATGATTGTTAGTTCTCTAGAAGACTGGTTGAACACAGAAGATAATCATGGAATCTCTGTTCACTGTAGAAGGTAAGGGTTAATGGTTGTAAAAAAAGTCTATAAATCCAAGGAAGAAGAGCCACCCTATAATCAGAAAACAAGCTGATGTTGGATGTTTTATATTGGATCTGAGGCTTATTAAGATTATTCCATGATTGTATCGACACCCAACAATATCTAGGAGTTAAGGCCACTACCACTTGTGAGTTTCAACCAATTTGTTTCTACATATCCTGTAAGCAGTGTAATTTAACTGATGGTGCTCTGATCCTACCACACATGACATGATTTTTTTTCTGAATGACAAGTGGTAATATCTAGGAGTTAAGGCCACTACCACTTGTGAGTTTCAACCAATTTGTTTCTACATATCCTGTAAGCAGTGTAATTTAACTGATGGTGTTCCTACCACACATGACATGATTTTTTTTCTGGATGACAAGTGGTATCAGTCCTTTAGACCAGCAATTTTCAACCGGGGGTATGAGAGAGACTCTCTCGGGGGGTACAAAAATAAATAAATAGGTAAATAACTAAAAAAAAAAATATGTTATAGTGAACAAAAGCAAATTTCAAATTTTGATGGCTCATCAGTGCAGTACAGTCCAGAAAAGTCCTGAATTTTGACTTCATCAACCTAGGTATGGGTACCTGTTACTCATTATGATGGTGGTGGGGGTACGTGAGATTAAATCCGGGTACCCAAGGGGTACACAGGTGAAAAAAGTTTGACAACCACTTCTTTAGACAATCAATCTTGTGTTGAATATTTGTAGAAAAATTCAACAAAATGATAGTACCTACTTAGTTACTTACCTTGTTCATGTCATTATCAAGGATAAAAATTATGTCATAAACAAAAAGTACATTAAAAAAAAAAAAAAAAAAAAAAAAAAAAAAAAAAAAATATGTAATAGTGAACAAAAGCAAATTTCAAATTTTGATGGCTCATCAGTGCAGTACAGTCCAGAAAAGTCCTGAATTTTGACTTTATCAACCTAGGTATGGGTACCCAGTACTCATTATGATGGTGGTGGGGGTATGTGAGATTAAATCTGGGTACCCAAAGGGTACACAGGTGAAAAAAGTTTGACAACCACTTCTTTAGACAATCCATCTTGTGTTGAATTTTTGTAGAAAATTTCAACTAAATGATAGTACCTACTTACCTTGTTCATGTCATTATCAAGGATAAAAATTATGTCATAAACAAAAAGTACATTGCACTATTCTTTTTGACTTATTTTCAGGTCTTATGGGAGGTAATCAACCAATGTTATTGACACATAAAATAGAATTATCCCAAGAAATGCAACCCCAAATGGGTCTTCTTGGAATGAAATGTTTGATATGTGATTATCAGTTACATCAAGAAGTCAGCTTTAATGTTTTCTCAACTGCATTACCCAAGTCTGGAGTTCTATTGAGTAATTCTTTGAATAAAGTTCTGAAAACTAACTACCAGTCATTTGATACACTGAGGAGCACAGTGCTATGTAATGTGTGAGTATTATACATACCTGTCTGTCCTACCAGCAAATCTTGCAAGTACTAGGTTTTATTTAATTGGAAAAAGCGCACCTGCCTTGAAAGCGTTAGGTATGCTGTTCGATTCCGCCCCGGGGCGAAATTTAATCCTTACAGATAAGATTCGTTCTCGGAACGGCCAGATGAGGTTTGTTCTTGGAATGGCTGGCTTTCTCCTATGCTGTCTTCATCTCTAATTTTGAAATAAATTCTCCATTCTTTAAGTTCTCGGAACGGCTGACTTTCTCCTATCCTGTCCTCCTCTCTTCAAGTGTGGACGATAAGACCTCCGTTGTTACAGCTCGCTTCATCAAACCTCTTGAAAAGAAATATTTTTCTTTAATGCTTACCGTTATATTCTTTAGATACTTCCTTGTTGACTCCCAACCGACTCGAGTTTCGCCTCCTTTGTAAGCTTTATCAAAAAAAGGAAACCCAGTAGATCTAAAGAGGTTAATATTGTCCTTTTGTAAATTTACTTTGTAGTATGTTTACCACAGTTTACTTAGTCAATAAAGCATGCTTTTATTTATCAAATCAATTGGTTCTAGAGCCAGCAGTGATAGCATGTTGAATAAATAGGGTGACCATAATTTTTTTGGCCCAAAGTGGGACGCAGTCGAAGGGGGAGGGGGGGGGGTGAGGTACAAACATATTTTATACCCACCTAGTTAGGTACCTATGTTACAACCTGCCTCTGCACTACACAGTCAATATACCTACATTTTATTTTCAAATATTTTGACACATAATATTGTACAATATTGGAATCGTAAAATGAATTTTTTCCTCAGCTCATTGCTCTCAATGATAATATTAGGTTCGGACCAGCTAAAGCGGGACAATATTGGGACTTTGGGCGAAAGCGGGACATTTTAGCGTCCCCAGAGGATTTCTCCGGACAGCGGGACCAGAGGCTCCAAAGCGGGACGTATGGTCAGCCTATGAATACACAATGTTGTTGTTGGTATCTAGGTGGGTGACCATCTAGACAGTTATCTGCTTCTGGCTTTTCTCAGTCCTCCTTGTACTGGGTGAAGCATTGAACTTCCCACGGAATGGTCATTCAGTCTAATTTTGTCTCTCTTCCAGACATCCAGTGAATTTTCAGAAGAAGAAAACTTTGATGGAGAGAAATACAATGATAATCCAGACCATGATAACCAAGAACACTTCATAGATTATTCTGACCCTGTTAAACCTGATCCTGATACGACGTCAGATTGTCCTACCGACAAACCTACAGGACCCAAGCGTAAATATACTAGTAAGTTTATCTAACAGGGTAACATGCTTGTCTGGATCGCGGGTTCGATTATTGCTTGGGGAAAATTTATTTTTCACACAAGGTTCTTAAAAAAAGTAAAAAGTTTTAAAAGCCCAAAAATGTGTTCATGTCCCTGTAGGTAGACAAATATTTAAGTGGACATTTGTAAAAAAATATACTAGTAAGTTTATCTAACAGGGTAACATGCTTGTCTGGATCGCGGGTTCGATTATTGCTTGGGGAAAATTTATTTTTCACAGGTTCATTAAAAAAAAAAGTTTTAAAAGCCCAAAAATGTGTTCATGTCCCTGTAGGTTGTAGGTAGACAAATATTTAAGGGGACATTTGTAAAAAGCTTTGCATAATACAAGTATTTTTCTTCAATTCTAATATCTACCTTTTTACATCTTCTAGGAAAGAAATACACATGTGACTATTGCACTCGTCTGTTCCGACGTCCCGGGGAAGTAAAGAACAGAAGATTGAGATTTTATCATTATTTGATGAACTTGTTATTTTGACATAATTTCCCAATCTATAAGATTTGTTGTTTTTAATAATTACTTAACCTTTTTCTTCTCCAGGTGAAAAGTGACTTATCAGAGTTAGAAGATGAAGACAGGGAGGTACCAAACAGTGAGGACAATTCAGACTATGTGGATTCTGCCGATATTAAAAATAATTACTTAACCTTTTTCTTCTCCAGGTGAAAAGTGACTTATCAGAGTTAGAAGACTATATGTTTACCTTAGCAGTCTAAACAAGGTCTCGTGTTTTTTTACGGGTTTAACAGCATAATACATAAGATTTACATCAAGACATAGGACACGATATTAAACCTGACCCTGACGATGTGCCTGATGATACCTATGATTCTAAAGGAGGATACAAGAGTAAGATTTTATCCATTTATATTATATACCTACCTAGTTATTTATTTTATATGCCTAGTTAAGCAAGGTCATTTATCCTATCAAATATATGAGACCTTGTTTGGACTGCTGGGTTAAAGGGACTTTTCAGTCCTATTCAGGCAGCATAAACAAGGTATATTCTATTTTTATTTAGTTCGATATTAAACCTGACCCTGACGATGTGCCTGATGATACCTATGATTCTAAAGGAGGATACAAGAGTAAGATTTTATCCATTTATATTTTATACCTACCTAGTTATTTATCTTATATGCCTAGTTAAGCAAGGTCTTTTATCCTATCAAATATATGAGACCTTGTTTAGACTGCTGGGTTAAAGGGACTTTTCAGGCCTATTCAGGCAGCATAAACAAGGCGTATTCTATTCTATTTATTTAGTTTATATACCTTATTTATACTGTTGACTGCTACCTAGTTATTTATCTTATATGCCTAGTTAAGCAAGGTCTTTTATCCTATCAAATATATGAGACCTTGTTTAGACTGCTGGGTTAAGGGGACTTTTCAGTCCTATTCAGGCAGCATAAACAAGGTATATTCTATTTTTATTTAGTTTATATACCTTATTTATACAGTCGAGTAAGATTATAGAGCACATCTGTGGTGTAGTGGTCAAGACACTTACCTGATAATCAGGAAGACGTAGGTTCAGTTCCAGCCAATGTATTGATTTTTTTTTAATGGTGTTTCACCTCCGTTTTGTCCGCAAGGTTATTTAAGAATTTGACTAAGTACAATTTGTTATTGTAGGCACATAAGGGATCAAGCAGATCTAACATAATAGTAGTAGTAGGAGTTAAGTAGTTTACTGCTGGGGTAAACAGACTGCCGAGGTACATAACACCACATTACAGTTGAGACTATAGAGCACATCTGTGGTGTAGTGGTCAAGACACTTACCTGGTAATCAGGAAGACGTAGGTTCAGTTCCAGCCAATGTATTGAAAAAGTAAGTACAATTTGTTATAGTAGGCACACAAGGGACCAGAAGACCTAACATAATAATAGTAGTAGGAGTTAAGTAGTTTACTGCTGGGGTAAACAGACTGCCGAGGTACATAACACCACATTACGGTTTGTTTCCGAAGTAAGCGTTGTGCTAACTAGCTGTTTCGTTTTTTCAGGAAAGAAATACAAATGTGCCCATTGTCCCCGAATGTTCCGTCGTCCTGGGGAAGTAAAGAATCATGTCCTTGTCGTTTCGTTTTTTCAGGAAAGAAATACAAATGTGCCCATTGTCCCCGAATGTTCCGTCGTCCTGGGGAAGTAAAAAATCATGTCCTTGTGAAACATCTGGGCAAGAATCCCAACCAATGTACATTCTGTGAGAAGAAGTTCAATAGTCGAAACGGACTCTATGTTCATTTGAAGAAAATCCATGATGTGGAGTATTCGGAAAGAAAAGGTAAGTTTTGAATTGGACTCTTATCTAAGGGGGGGACAAAATTTTGTTTTTTCGGAGAAAAAATATTTTTTTTTTTTTTTTTTTTTTTTTTTTTTTTTTTTTTCAAATAATTTCAGCATTCTTTTGAAGATGCTATTCTTTTACAAAAGTGGTACCTACTTATCTTTATCCTATTTTACTGAAACTTGGCACAGGTATTCAACTTACAAAGGCAAATTTCTCATTAGATTGGGGATCCTTTGGATGTTTTCTTTACCCTATGGAGCCACCTACCTTGGAGATTTTTTTCCCCCTCCTTTTTTTCCTCGACATAAATCCACAACGGTTTATCTAATTTTGATGAAATGTTTTTTTTTTTTTTTAAGAGGTTTGACAGAGGGAACTGTAACTGCTATGGTCTTATCGTCCCGAAATCGAAGAGAGAAGAGAAGTTCAATAGTCGAAACGGACTCTATGTTCATTTGAAGAAAATCCATGATGTGGAGTATTCGGAAAGAAAAGGTAAGTTTTGAATTGGACTCTTATCTACCAACCTCCAGATCCGAGGTCCAATGGTGTTACAACTGCACCACTAAGTCAGCTCCCATGGCGTAGTGGTCACTGCGCTCGCCTTGCACGCGGGAGACCCGGGTTCGACTCCCGTCGGGGTAAAAAAATTGTAAATAAAAAAAAAAGATGAGTGTTTCACCGCCATTTTTATTTTGTTGTACCTAATGAAACAACTGCTACATTAGACGCATGTGGTCTATGTCGTAGCATGCCCATCCCGTAGTATGTCGGATGGAAATACTATGAGACCAGAAAATAACCCATTGAAATTTTTGCCAATGATATTGAGTGATTTTTTTTTTTTTAATTTAGAATAGAACCATAAAAAGCCAAGATTTCCTATTTCCACCCCTCCTGCCCGGCACACTCCACCCAACTTGACACCTCATCATCATGGACTAACCCCATAGCAGCAGCCACCTTCCTGGATCTGGAAGATGAGTGACTGAACGTCATTGACGTTAACAACAATATTTCCACCCCCCAAAAAACCTTTTAAATGTAAAATATTCTATTCTTCAGCCTTTACATCTGGTATGGACCGTATGCTGGACTCAGAGGACGTGACCAATTCAGTCCTCACTTTGGGTACTTCAGCTGAGGACGATGGTACAGAAGAGTCTGATCAGGATGAAGGCAGTGAGAACAGTTTGGATTTCGAGTGGACTGAAGAGTCAGGTAAGCAACACACTTTTTTCCATCATAAAAAAATCTAAGTCCTTAAGTTTTTTTTTTTTTTAGAGGTTTAGTAGGAAGAACTGTAACAGCAAAGGTCTTATCGTCCCGAAAGAGAAGAGAGAAAAAAGACAGGATAGGAGAAAGCCAGTCGTTCCGAGAACGAACCTTATCTGTTTAGGAGATAGTTTGCCCTGGGCGAGAATAGAACTCACGACCTAGCGTTTAATTCTCCAATTGTTGGGTGGTACGGGTCAAGTTACAAATCCAGGAGATTGTGATTCCCAGCAACGTGAGTTTAGACCCAGGTACTAGAACATCACAACTCTTGCTCGATTTATACCCGGACAATTTCTCACCCAACAACGGCTCAAGATAGGTGGAGTAATTCTCCAATTGTTGGGTGGTACGGGTCAAGTTACAAATCCAGGAGATTGTGATTCCCAGCAACGTGAGTTTAGACCCAGGTACTAGGACATCACAACTCTTGCTACATTTATACCCGGACAATATCTCACCCAACAACGGCTCAAGATAGGTGGAGAAACCAACAGTTGTTTCAGGGCTTCAAAAGATTGATTTTGAGCTTCGGTCCATTCCCATTTCTGCTGCTTTCTCAAAAGTTTTTAGGTGGAGAAACCAACAGTTGTTTCAGGGCTTCAAAAGATTGATTTTGAGCTTCGGCCCATTCCCATTTCTGCTACTTTCTCAAAAGTTTCGTAAGGGATCCAGTAGTCTCCGCGAAATCAGGGATGAAACGGCGGTACCAACTGCACATTCCGAGAAAACGTCTCAACTCCTTCAAATTACGAGGTGCGGGGTAATCCATAACTGGTTTCAGTTTGCCGGGGTCAATTTTCAACCCCGTCTCTGTAAGGAAACTCGGAATATGAATATTTTTCCATCATACTGACAAACCAGATGTATGAGCACTGCTCATCATTCAGCGCTTGACCGCGGACCAGCGCTAGCTGGACGGAAATGAGACGGAAGAATCCAATGCTCTTCAGTCCCCCCATCCGCCAGTTCCTGGCTAGGCGGAAGCACCAAGACTCGTATCTTGATTTGACAATGTCATCCAGTCCACCAGGCGAAGTGAATGTGACCTGTTTTACAAGGGCTGCTAACTGTTCAGCAGAAACACCTGCTACAATGACCTGTGATAGGTTCGAAAGATTTACGTCCGCCAATTCCACCATTGGAGAGACGAAGCTCGCCGAGTATGCTACGTGGAGTGAATTGAGATCTGGCAGCACATCCAAGAAAATAGGTAACCGCCGTGGTGACGCGACAGTCAACCAATTCACATAAGCACTGCCACTTCTCATCTCCGCGCCGTGCATTGGGGAGAGTTTCTTCCGGAGCATAAACTCCCTAATCCATTCGAGGTGTGGTTCGATAGCTACATTGAACATCCTATCCTGCATGACAGCATGGCAGTCACGTCTGGTAGGGTGCATCACTATCGTCACTTCCTTATACCTCACGTTTTCGGCAACGGGGGTCCTTGCCTGATGCAACATTGAGAGGAGACGTGGCAACGTATCCATCTTGCTGTGCGTCAGATCGGTTCCAAAGCCCATCGTGTCTAGTGAGGTCATGCTGACGTGGTCGATCACGTCCTCGTCGTCGAGATGGTACATGCAGTACATCTCAACGGGGGTCCTTGCCTGATGCAACATTGAGAGGAGACGTGGCAACGTATGCATCTTGCTGTGCGTCAGATCGGTTCCAAAGCCCATCGCGTCTAGTGAGGTCATGCTGACGTGGTCGATCACGTCCTCGTCGTCGAGATGGTACATGCAGTACATCTCGTCCACCTCGCGTAGCGTCAATCGCATCAACTTCACCAGCCACTCTTCGTAGCTAGAGAAGCTCTCGATTTCACGTTGCGAGTATTTAAACAGCGAATACCTCCCAAACGGGTCGTGGAGGTACTCAAGCTGCTTCTCTACTTTGTTGACTGTTCTGGGCATCTGGTTTTTATTCACCGTCAGGGATACCCCTGCGTATCCCAGATCGCCCACTATAGTCTGATTGGTCTGAAGTGAAACAGAGAGCATATTGATCAGGTCTCCGATGCTAAGGCCTTCAACTTGACGCGTTGTATCCCAGATCGCCCACTATAGTCTGATTGGTCTGAAGTGAAACAGAGAGCATATTGATCAGGTCTCCGATGCTAAGGCCTTCAACCCACTATAGTCTGATTGGTCTGAAGTGAAACAGAGAGCATATTGATCAGGTCTCCGATGCTAAGGCCTTCAACTTGACGCGTTGTCACGTTCGTCCCACTCACCGGATCATCTGAAATCGGTTTGCTCTCGATTTCGACTTCGCGGACGGGACTCTCGGTCACCACTGCTGGTACGACCGGGTTCGTCTGCTGAACATTTGCCATCTTAATCCGATCTTACAGAAATGACCTGTAGTCAGAGGAAAATGGTACAAATGATTTTTCACAATGATTTTTCAAAAAGTATGCAATGGGATACTTCCACGAACCATTGATGCAATTCAGTAAAAATACTAGTGCCTCTTTGTCATGAGGTACACTGTCATTATCATAATCAACACCAAAGTTAACTATCCATTGTAGTGCTACTGATTTCTTTCAAGTTGTTTAATGTATTCGCGGATTTCTCGAATTAGTACTAGTGCCTCTTTGTCATGAGGTACACTGTCATCATCATAATCAACACCAAAGTTAACATATCCAACATGCTTGGTTCCGTCCCATTCACCATCCTGTTTAAGTTTAATTGACATTCTGTCAACCATCAGGGATTAAGAGGTTTGAATGATAGGAACCACTGGATGTAGATGCAATGCAGGACTAGTGCCTCTTTGTCATGAGGTACACTGTCATCATCATAATCAACACCAAAGTTAACATATCCAACATGCTTGGTTCCGTCCCATTAATGATAGGTACCACTGGATGTAAATGCTATACAGTTGTAATGTCCCGAGAAAGAACTTGAGCCGTGGTGTGTGGTTCCGTCCCATTCACCATCCTGTTTAAGTTTAATTGACATTCTGTCAACCATCAGGGATTAAGAGGTTTGAATGATAGGAACCACTAGATGTAGATGAAATGCAGTTGTAATGTCCCGAGAAAGAACTTGAGCCGTGGTGTGCAGTTTTATACCACATAGCAAGTGTCTTACTATGTGGCAAACATATCTATCGAATTGCTGTCGGACATATTCATAAGCTCGAAGAGAAATGTAGTGCAGAGAGAGAGCAAATGATCTCAACTTCTCATCATACTTTTTCTTGCAAACGTTTTCCTCGAACTTTCTGAATCTGACGTTTCACAAGAACCTCTTTCTGCAAGGGATTTGGAAGAAATGTAGTGCAGAGAGAGAGCAAATGATCTCAACTTCTCATCATACTTTTTCTTGCAAACGTTTTCCTCGAGCTTTCTGAATCTGAAAGGAAATCCCTTGCAGAAAGGAAATCCCTTATTCTCCGACAAGGCATTTTTCCCTCAACTCACTCATTACATTTTTCATTTTTGCCACCCTCTTCTTGGCCCTTATGCTTCTTTGCCTGTACTTTTGTAGTCTTAGTTCTTTATTGAAAAGAATTTCTCCTTGGTTCTTGATTATTTTGTATTGCCTGTACTTTTGTAGTCTTAGTTCTTTATTGAAAAGAATTTTTCCTTGTTTCTTGATTATTTTGTCCTGGGCTGCGATTTTGTCTGGTCGGTGTGTAAATTTCTGGCTGTCCTTTGAGCGGCTGTCCTTTGAGTAGCAGCCTGGTTTTTGTTAGTGACTCTGAGATGGAGAGCGGCTGTCCTTTGAGTAGCAGCCTGGTTTTTGTGTTACTCCGAGATGGAGAGCGGCTGTCCTTTGAGTAGCAGCCTGGTTTTTGTGTTACTCCGAGATGGAAGGTTTGAAGTTTGGACCTAATTTACTCATTTCCCCTTCATTTTCATAAGTGGAAGGTCCTCATCGATTTTTCTGTGATAAGTCACCTAAGAAGCGCTGAATAATGTAAACAATGGTAGGTAAAAATTTCAGAACAAAGTGAAGATTTGTGATTGAAATTCGACCAAAATTCAAATTCTTGAACAATTGAAGGTGTTCTTTTACAGAGTTCGTGACTTACGGTTACAGAACATTTGTCGCACTACTTGAAAATTGCAATTTTAGCTCAAAATGTGGAAGCGCTGAATAATGTAAACAATGGTAGGTAAAAATTTCAGAACAAAGTGAAGATTTGTGATTGAAATTCGACCAAAATTCAAATTCCTGAACAATTGAAGGTGTTCTTTTACAGAGTTCGTGACTTACGGTTACAGAACATTTGTCGCACTACTTGAAAATTGTAATTTTAGCTCAAAATTAACTTTATTTAATAAAAAACTCACAAATTATTCACGACTGAAAACAAAACACAACCACTTCCAAGCAGCGTTTCTCAACTTGAGTAGCAGCCTGGTTTTTGTTAGTGACTCTGAGATGGAGAGCGGCTGTCCTTCGAGTAGCAGCCTGGTTTTTGTGTTACTCCGAGATGGAGAGCGGCTGTCCTTTGAGTAGCTTCAGCTATGATTTGAGTTCCAGGCTCAATTTTGTCCAGATCACTTTCTTTTAAAATGAGTGAATCCGTTGCTCTGCCTCCAAAGCCAGAAGAGACACCGAGATGGAGAGCGGCTGTCCTTTGAGTAGCTTCAGCTATGATTTGAGTTCCAGGCTCAATTTTGTCCAGATCACTTTCTTTTAAAACGAGTGAATCCGTTGCTCTGCCTCCAAAGCCAGAAGAGACAACCAAAGTTCCATCTGGCAAGTACTTTTTTTTTTACAAAATTACCCCGGCACCACCGAAGCATTACTTCAGGGTAATTTGCTTCTTCTATACAAAGTTCCATCTCAAGTACTTTTTTTTTTACAAAATTACCCCGGCACCACCGAAGCATTACTTCAGGGTAATTTGCTTCTTCTATACAAAATTGAATCCAGAAATGTGGGACGTTTTTGATTTGATTATACTCAACATATCCATCATCCCAATTGATTTTATGAACGGTTCTTGTTTCAAATTGAGCTTCTCATCTCCTAATTGTTTTTATGAACGGTTCTTGTTACGAATTGAGCTTCTCTTTTCCTAATTGATTTTATGAACGGTTCTTGTTATTAAATTCAAATTACTTTTAAGGACGTTTTTGATTTGATTATACTCAACATATCCATCATCCCAATTGATTTTATGAACGGTTCTTGTTACAAATTGAGCTTCTCTTTTCCTAATTGATTTTATGAACGGTTCTTGTTACAAATTGAGCTTCTCATCTCCCAATTGTTTTTATGAACGGTTCTTGTTATAAATTGAGCTTCTATTCTCCCAATTGATTTTATGAATGGTTCTTTTATCAGGGCTAAAAGGTGGTTTACAGAATCTATTGACTAGTTCTTGTTACAAATTGAGCTTCTCATCTCCCAATTGTTTTTATGAACGGTTCTTGTTACAAATTGAGCTTCTCATATCCCAATTGTTTTTATGAACGGTTCTTGTTATAAATTGAGCTTCTATTCTCCCAATTGATATTATGAATGGTTCTTTTATCAGGGCTGAAAGGTGGTTTACAGAATCTATTGACTTATACGGACCCGAGAGCTTTGATACCCTTTTCCTTCAAATATTGGAAAAGGTGGTAGGTTGAGAAGAAGTTGTCAAAGAACAATGAACAGTGTTGTTGAGGTACTGTCTCTGCTAGTTGCATCACTACACCAGCTCCTAGTCCAAACTGTCTGAAGTGGGGTTGTATTTCAGTACTTTGCCCTTGGTAGATAATGAAATCATACAGAAGTCCACTCTGTCCACACAACGCAAAGATTTGGGTTGTATTTCAGTACTTTGCCCTTGGTAGATAATGAAATCATACAGAAGTCCACTCTGTCCACACAACGCAAAGATTTTAACCCCCACTTGGTTTGTTGCAAATATACTGTTTCACATTCAACTGTCCTTTGTATGGTACCATTTGCTCATCAACAGATAGCATTTCTTCAATCTCCAGCTCCAGTTCTTATTAAATGAGGTCTCCAAATTCGCCCCGGGCGGGAATCGAACCCGCGGCCTAGCGCTTACAAGGCAGACGCACTACCAACTAAGCTAACTAGGCTGGCGAGATTTTGATGAAATGTTCAACACCTAAAGATTATCAATACCAACTAAGCTAACTAGGCTGGCGAGATTTTGATGAAATGTTCAACACCTAAAGATTATCAATTTGGCCATTAATTTTTGGATTTGAGCAGACCATTTCGGAGTGAGTTGCACAGTAAAGAGTAAACTTTCAAAGTGCTTTAAAGGGGAGAAAAAAAAGTAAACTGAATGAATATTATCTCTTCTCTATTCCACAGAACTGGTATCTAACATACCTCTTGACGAGGATGTTACGGATGCAGCACTCCTGGTGGACAAAGCGCTAACTATAAAGCCTAAGGAGAGTGAGGAGTCTAGTCAAAGTGAGGACGAAGGAATGGAAGAGGGAGGTCGGGACAGTTCAGGCTCCGAATGGACTGAAGAGACTGGTAATGAATTATTTATTTATTTAATACACATTTAGCAATTACTTATCAGCCATTAGTGGATTTAAAGAAATAAGGTTTACATGTGTTTCAGGAAGTTATTCCGTTTCAGGAATCTCATCAGGGTGGAAATAGAATCGGGGTTGTCGGATAGGATATTGGAAAGGGAGTTGCCGAGAAACGAAGGAGGTCTAAATCTTAGTTTGTTGCAGTGTAGTAGGAGATGTTCTACTGTTACGGGCTTCAGGAATCTCATCAGGGTGGAAATAGAATCGGGGTTGTCGGATAGGATATTGGAAAGGGAGTTGCCGAGAAACGAAGGAGGTCTAATATCTTAGTTTGTTGCAGTGTAGTAGGAGATGTTCTACTGTTACGGGCTCATGACAGGTATCACATCCTGGTCTTTCCTCTCTTTTAAAAAGATGTGAATGAGTGATCTTAGTGTGGCCAATTCTCATTCTCATAAGGCACACTTCATCCAACCGTGCCTTTTGAGATGAGGTTTTCCATGGGGTGATCGAGCTTTTTATTCTTCTGAGTTTGTTTTCATTGGGGTTTATACTGGTCCATACGGTATTCCATTTCTGGTAAAAGTGTTTCTTTATTATTGATGGTAATGAATTCATTGTTGAACGAACTGAAAGTTTCGTTTATTTAGCTATGAAATTGAGCTCGAAGTTTCGGTGATTTTGCAGTAAAAGTGATCTCAAAAAAGTTTCAGTGATTTTGCAATCGAGTTTGTAATGTGCGCGATAACTTTCGAACTCCAATTTTCATTATTTGGCAAACATGAGGCATAAGTACTGTCTCTTCTCGTCCATCTGATGAGGGACATACTACGGGGTGGGTATGCTACGACACAGACCACAAGAGTCCAATGTAGTTGTTTCACTGCTACAAAATAAAAAAGGCCGTGAAACACATCCGAGAACAGAAAAAAGTCAAAACCTCCTACTCCTAAAGCATAGGCATCATTTTTGCTCCCTCTTTTGAAAGGATGAAAAGATCCTTTTCATTTCCTTCTATTCACGCACTATTCCAGAATCGCGAAAGAGGAAACGTTCTGCCTCCACCTCCAAAGACAACAAAGGCTGTCGAAAAGAAAAGGAAAACCTCGGTTCTCGCAGCAACAATCCGTCGAGGAAAGTGGTGACGGTCAAATATCTGAGTGAAGATGGGATAGGAGAGGAGAAGTACGTGTTGAAGGAGGATGAGGGTAAGCATTTTACAAGAGGAATTAGATGGGCGGATCCACTTCGAAGGACCAATAGATGAAACGCTCTACGGCTTGAAGGACCAACTTATACTTATCTTGCTTAGCTTAGGAAAATGAAAAGAACTTGGGTATGTATGGGAAAAAAACTTAGGAAACTTAGTACTTTATTTGTCAAAACTTGGAAAACAGAGAGAGCTTTTCTTGCATGTTGGTTGTGTGGCTTCAGAGCAATTAATTTGGCCACAATTTGGCTATTGACTTCGGACACATGACAAGTCGTTGACAGACGACTTGTAAGAGCGGCGCAATCAGGAATCATGGTTGGTCCACTTGTCAAAGGTCCAAGTTTCCATTCTCAGAGTAAAAAAGCCTAGGTCGCGGGGTTTGATTCCCACCCGGGGCGTATTCTTATCCTGAACGGATAATGTTCGTTCTCGAAACGGCTGGCTTCGGCTGGCTTCTTTTATTTCGGGACGACGAGACCTTAGCAATTACAGTTCCCTCTATAAAACCTCTTAAATAATAATAATAAAAAAGAAACCATTATTATTACTTTTTTTTACAGGTGATGGTGTTGGTGACAAAGTAGAACAGGGACAAGAGGGAGAGACAAGAAAGACTGGTGGAGAAGGAGAGAAACGTAAAGATCGAAGGAAAAGAGTTCGACCTTCGCGAGTAGGTAAGTGTTTCAGTATGTTACAGTAAAACCTCCAACTTCAAATACATCGTAATGTGTTTTCATTTTTTTTTTTCTTTTTTTAGCCAGCTTATTTAATTGGAAAAAGCGCACCTGCCTTGAAAGCGTTAGGTATGCTGTTCGATTCCGCCCCGGGGCGAAATTTAATCCTTACAGATAAGATTCGTTCTCGGAACGGCTGACTTTCTCCTATCCTGTCCTCCTCTCTTCAAGTGTGGACGATAAGACCTCCGTTGTTACAGCTCGCTTCATCAAACCTCTTGAAAAGAAATATTTTTCTTTAATGCTTACCGTTATATTCTTTAGATACTTCCTTGTTGACTCCCAACCGACTCGAGTTTCGCCTCCTTTGTAAGCTTTATCAAAGAAACTGACTACTGTCTTTTTTTCTTTCTCCCAGGTGAGCGTGCGTGCATGCCTCTGATACATGAGTGTCCAACATGCGGCAAGAAATGGCGCACGGTATCAGAATTGAACGCGCACATACAGACACACTCTGATCTGAGACCTTTCGTGTGTGAGATTTGTGGTCAGGGATATAAGATGAAGAAAGCACTACTCGTTCATGTGGGAATGCATAGTGGAATTCATCCATTCACTTGTCATTTCTGTAATAAGAGTTTCACGCAGAAAATCGGACTGGTTAAGCACTTGAATATCCACAATGGAACGAAGAAGTATCAGGTGCGTGGACCTTTTTTCCTTCTAGTAAGACGATTCTGTTGTAAAACGAAAACCAACAAATTTATCCTGAACGGACAATATTCGTTCTCGGAGCAGCTGGCTTTCTCCCACCCCGTCTTCCTTCTCTCTTCGATTCCGGGACGATAAGACCTTAGTTACAGTTCCTTCTATCAAACCTCTTTAAAAAAGTCTATTAAATTTATTCTATTCCTTGCTTAATACAGAATAAAATAATTTATTCTGTACCAAATACATAAGACCTTCTTTAGACTGCGGGAGTAAAGGGACTTTTCAGTCTCATTTCGGCAGTATAAACAGGGTATATTCTATTCTATTTTCCAGTGTCATCTATGCGGCAAAGGCTTCATTCACCACACGTCCTACAAGTTCCACCAACTGGTTCACTCCGGTGAGCGGAACGTCAAATGTGATATATGCGGCCTAGCGCTCACCACTAAATCTCACCTCAACCGTCACATGTTGGTGCATACGGGGGATCGGCCCCACGAATGCAGCGTGTGTGGCAAACGGTTTGCCAAGAAGTGGAACGCGCAAGTTCACAAGAAGAAGGTGCACGGTCTTGACGTTCCAGGGACGACTCATCGGGTGATGCCAGTGCCCCCTATTGGCGGTGGAGAGAAGGAGGAGGATGTGGCTGTGATGATAAAGCAGAGATTGATGCAGAAGTAAGTAGTTAAAAAATTGTTGGCACACTATAATAAATATTAATAAAAAAAAAGTCGTTAAAAAAGAATTAACCTCTTAAAAAAAAAAAAAAAAAAAAATTATTAAAAAGCGTCTGCCTTGTAAGCGCTAGGCCGCGGGTTCGATTCCCACCCGGGGCGGATTTTATCCTGATGGGATAATGTTCGTTCTCGGAACGGCTGGCTTTTTCCTATCCTGTCTTCCTTCTCTCTTCGATTTCGGGACAATAAGACCTAAGCAGTAACGGTTCCCCCAATCAAATCTCTCTTGAAAAAAAAAAAGGTTTTATCTTATGTTAACTACATAATTATGAGGACAGGAAAATCAGTATTTTATTCTTTTATTTAATTAAAGATTCTGCTCTATCTATTTCATTATATTGTATTCTATTCCATTTTATTTTATTCTATACTATTCTGTTTTATTTCATTATACCTATTCTATTTTATTCTATTGTGTTTCATTCTATTCTATGTTCTCTAGGTTTGCTGAAAAATACAATCTGAATGCTCACAACAAAATCCACCAAACTCCCGGCTCTGCGGAAGCGAAGGAGGGAACAACGCCTAGGAAACGTTCCCGATCTCAACAGAAGTAAGCACAATGCTCTATCGAAAATAATTTAGAAAGTATTTGAAAAATTTGGATCGAATCACTTTTTCGAAATCAAATTTTTAAAATTCCGTTTTAGGGCCACCTGATCTCTTGAAAAAAAAAAAGGTTTTATCTTATGTTAACTACATAATTATGAGGACAGGAAAATCAGTATTTTATTCTTTTATTTAATTACTTTCTAATTTCTTGAGAGTCTTTTTCAGGTGTCAAATGTGCAGTTTTAAGTCAAGTCGGAAGGAATCGCTTCAAGAACATTGGGAGAGGGAACACAACAGATTTCTCAACACTTACACCGGAGAATATGAGGAGTATGCTATGTGAAATCCGACACTGCTTCCTATGTCTTACAGTGACGTAGGTAAATGGGGGAGATGAATTCTCAAATAAATTAGGGTTCGATTCCCACCCGGACGGAGTTTATCCAACACAGATAAGGTTCGTTCTCGGAACGGCTGGTTTTCTCCTATGTATGTAGTTCTTCAAATTAAATTTATCCCAAGGGCAAGGAAAATCTAGACCAGGGTTGTCCAACCTTAGGGCACCCGAGGGCCGGCCGCAAGAGACCAAGGTAGAGAGTTGGCGGGCCGCAAAAACTCAACTCACGGGGGGGATGGCCTGGTGTAATGTAATATTAATATTAGTACCTAGAATTAGAAACTAACTATGAAATTTACAAGGTACACTGGGATAATTTTTATAAATTTGAAAATTTTCATGCATTAATTATTTTATATATATTTACTATTATTTCTCAATTTTTATAAATTTGAAAATTTTCATGCATTAATTATTTTATATATATTTACTATTATTTCTCATTTTTTTCGTTCATTTTTTTTTAGGCGGGCCTTCGCGGGCCGCAAAAATGAGCTCGCGGGCCGCGGGTTGGACAAGCCTGATCTAGACCCTTGACAAATGGTGTGTGCCTGAAGGCATGTGATGTGTTCCAATCCACTCGACCCCTTCTTCTCTCTTTGATTTGGGGACGATAAGACCTCTGTTTTTACAGTTCCAGAGACTTTTTTCTCTTATTTTTTTCATGTAGATATATTTTTTTTTCTTTGTATACTACCTTCCTGTTTTTGTATTACGTAATGCATTCTAGACTTTTTTTTTTATTTTACACAATTATTATTGTAAATAAAATTATAGACACCTAGGTATATCTTCTATTATTATATCATTCACTTGTCTATGTATCTGTATAACTCAATATTCGTCAGCTCCCATGGCGTAGTGGTCACTGCGCTCGCCTTGCACGCGGGAGACCCGGTTTCGATTCCCGGCGGGGTCAAGAAATTTGTA
>NW_007379712.1:0-23091 GCF_000475195.1 Diaphorina citri | reverse complement strand
TTATCAGCCATTAGTGGATTTAAAGAAATAAGGTTTACATGTGTTTCAGGAAGTTATTCCGTTTCAGGAATCTCATCAGGGTGGAAATAGAATCGGGGTTGTCGGATAGGATATTGGAAAGGGAGTTGCCGAGAAACGAAGGAGGTCTAAATCTTAGTTTGTTGCAGTGGAGTAGGAGATGTTCTACTGTTACGGGTTCATGACAGGTATCACATTCTGGTCTTTCCTCTCTTTTAAAAAGATGTGAATGAGTGATCTTAGTGTGGCCAATTCTCATTCTCATAAGGCACACTTCATCCAACCGTGCCTTTTGAGATGAGGTTTTCCATGGGGTGATCGAGCTTTTTATTCTTCTGAGTTTGTTTTCATTGGGGTTTATACTGGTCCATACGGTATTCCATTTCTGGTAAAAGTGTTTCTTTATTATTGATGGTAATGAATTCATTGTTGAACGAACTGAAAGTTTCGTTTATTTAGCTATGAAATTGAGCTCGAAGTTTCGGTGATTTTGCAGTAAAAGTGATCTCAAAAAAGTTTCAGTGATTTTGCAATCGAGTTTGTAATGTGCGCGATAACTTTCGAACTCCAATTTTCATTATTTGGCAAACATGAGGCATAAGTACTGTCTCTTCTCGTCCATCTGATGAGGGACATACTACGGGGTGGGTATGCTACGACACAGACCACAAGAGTCCAATGTAGTTGTTTCACTGCTACAAAATAAAAAAGGCCGTGAAACACATCCGAGAACAGAAAAAAGTCAAAACCTCCTACTCCTAAAGCATAGGCATCATTTTTGCTCCCTCTTTTGAAAGGATGAAAAGATCCTTTTCATTTCCTTCTATTCACGCACTATTCCAGAATCGCAGATGAGGTTTGTTCTTGGAATGGCTGGCTTTCTCCTATGCTGTCTTCATCTCTAATTTTGAAATAAATTCTCCATTCTTTAAGTTCCATCCATCAAACCTCTGTGAAAAAAAAGACCCACTTTCAGGTAAATAGACAAGCCTTATACCCTTATGTTTATTATATCTACTTTTCAGATGTTTCAACTTATTTGATGAGTTAGAAGTAGCAGAAGAGCAATGTAGAACATTACGTATCACTCTCATATCAGGCTTTAGGAAAACTTGTGAGCTATATGGGCAACTTGTTGAAGACACCACATGTGGCGTTCCAGAATCGCGAAAGAGGAAACGTTCTGCCTCCACCTCCAAAGACAACAAAGGCTGTCGAAAAGAAAAGGAAAACCTCGGTTCTCGCAGCAACAATCCGTCGAGGAAAGTGGTGACGGTCAAATTTTAGGATTATTGAGATATTGGGAAAATCCTACAATGCTGCAGTGAGCACCAAAGTTGTGACATAATAACACAAAGAAACTGCAATTACATTTACATAACTCAAGCGCTCGGGTCGTGAAAACAAATTATTGAAGAACTATTGATATAGCATTCACAGGGAAAAGTCCTGGCCTGGCCTTTGGTAAATTATTTCTCATGACGGTCAAATATCTGAGTGAAGATGGGATAGGAGAGGAGAAGTACGTGTTGAAGGAGGATGAGGGTAAGCATTTTACAAGAGGAATTAGATGGGCGGATCCACTTCGAAGGACCAATAGATGAAACGCTCTACGGCTTGAAGGACCAACTTATACTTATCTTGCTTAGCTTAGGAAAATGAAAAGAACTTGGGTATGTATGGGAAAAAAACTTAGGAAACTTAGTACTTTATTTGTCAAAACTTGGAAAACAGAGAGAGCTTTTCTTGCATGTTGGTTGTGTGGCTTCAGAGCAATTAATTTGGCCACAATTTGGCTATTGACTTCGGACACATGACAAGTCGTTGACAGACGACTTGTAAGAGCGGCGCAATCAGGAATCATGGTTGGTCCACTTGTCAAAGGTCCAAGTTTCCATTCTCAGAGTAAAAAAGCCTAGGTCGCGGGGTTTGATTCCATTTTTGCCAAAAAAAATGTTAAATTTGAAGAAATTTTTCTTTGCATTTTCAATTTTCATAAAAAAAAAAAAATTCTTCAAAACCCCAAAGAGGTCTAAAGAAGCTTGATTGGCCTTCAAAAGCCCCAAAGAGGCCTATAGAATAAATAAAAAGAAATATTGTGAGGCACAGAAGATAAAGTCCTCAAGGATACCTCCTGATCAACAAACTGATCTCTATTCAATATTTTCAGGTGTTTCAACCTACTTGATGACTTGGAACTTGCAGAGGAGAGGTGCAGAACAATACGTAACAGTCTGATGTTGGATTATAAGAAAACCTGTGAGCTGTACAGTCAGTTGGTCGAGGAGAATGTAGTGGATGGGGTAGCATGCCAGACAGAATCAACAGACTTTCCATGTAACTTGTGAGTGTGTTTTATCTTCCACTCATCAGGATCAAGGCACTATACATTTTTGTGTAATTTTGGTCCTATGAGAACAATTTCAACTTGAAATATTACAGTGCTTTAGATTTTGACTGTCAAAGTAGGAAATATTCTTTTTAGCAGCTTTAGCTCAACAGTTTATATTGCACCACTTTATTATGAAGAAGAGTATTGTAGTATCTCTAGCGCAAAGAACCTTGTTATTAAAGTGTTAAAGCATCTAATTAAAATAATAATTATGAGAGAGAAAAGTAGGTAGGTACTATTTACAATACCTATTTTATAGAAAAAAATAATAATAAACAATTTATTATTATTCAATTCTAGTAAGAAATCATCTTTTCGTTACTTTTTTTAGGAATACATACGAATACTGAATACCATCGGCATAAAAAAAAGTATCATTGTGGGAGGAAGCACTGTGCAATGTACCTTCCTCCTTTAAAGATATTCTACCGTTGACCTTTGACACGTTTGGCAACGTAGCCTACTTTTTAGATGAATCCTTGCTGCCATATTCAAATGGATGAACCATTATTTCTCATCTATAAAATCCGCCTTTAATACGGTAGCTAAGCACGGTACTTAAGTGTCCATTTCGATTCGAACAGGTACCTACCTAGTTACTTGAATTTCTCCTTGCTAACGTAATCGCGATCTTGTAAACGGGCCTTTGTTGCCGTCGTCCGAGTTCAGGGTGGGGAAGAAATTAAAGTAGGGGAAATAAGATCCGAAGACAGGGGAATGCTCGCTTCTCAACTCATTTCTCAACAGCCATTTCCGATTCCGATTCCTAGAAGAAAAAAAAATGTTTTCTTTAATTAATTTATTAATTAATAAATTTACTTTTTTTTGTATTTAAGTAATTATAATTTATAATAACGATTGAACTAAATCGGTTTTTGTTGCGATGATTTCGTGAAATATTCGTGATCCAATTTTTGTTGGTTAGCAACCATGGAATCTGAGGAATCACTAGATCCAACAGTCTGCCCTGAAGTCATCATGGATTCTTCCAAGACAGAAGATTCAGTGATGACAGAAAGCGGTAAGTAAACGAGGCTATTTTCTATCTAACTTTTGAAATTTTAGATAATTACCTGCTCCTGGTAATGTAATGGTCAATATACCTGGTAAACAGAAGGGCACGTGTTCAATACCAGCCAAGGCATGGTATTTTTTCCTCTACATTGTTCGTAGAAAGGGCATGAGTGTCAGGTTTTACTAGAAAATAGGAGAAGCAAACAACTGTTGTTTATACTTGTGTAACTTTCTGCCTCCATGAGTTCTTGTTTTCTGGTTGCAGTTATGTTGTAACTATTAGGAAACAAGAATTTAATGTGTTTGTGCCAAACTTCACCAAATGTCTTTCTTTTCAGATGTTTTCAAGGCAGATAAAGCAAACTTGGATCTTCAGGGTTTAGAAATGTCACCGGAGGACAGAGCTGAATCAGAAGTGTTAGGATGGAAATGTTTCATCTGTGACGCCCAACTTACAACAGAAACTAGCTACAGTGTATTTTACACAATGCTATCCCAATCAGGAGTGCTGTTGAGTAATGCATTAAATAAGGCTCTCAAAACTAGTTACGTTATTCCACACTCAATGAGGAGTCCTGTTGTTTGCATTTTTTTTTTTAATATTTTTTTTTCTTTTTTTTTTTTCGTGGGTGAATATCATAAGAAGATACAATGCGGTGGTTGTGTACCGACTTGTCATTTAACCTACTATTTTAGGGCTCAATCCAGGTTAAAAGTCACCAAGGCTCATTTCCGCTTCACCCCTTTTCCATTCCCAGATGCTTCCAGGACGAAAAAGTCACCCACCTCCACACTCCGCTCCAAAGCCCGACGAAAAGAAAAAGAGAACCTCGGCTCTCAAAGCAACAGTTCCGGACAGCAAGTGGTGAACATCAAGTATATGTCGGACGATGGGATAGGCGATGAATATGTGGTGAAAAAAGAGAAAGAAGAAGGATATAGTGAAGGAGAAAGGGCGTGTAAAGAAGAAATTTCAAAGCAACAGTTCCGGACAGCAAGTGGTGAACATCAAGTATATGTCGGACGATGGGATAGGCGATGAATATGTGGTGAAAAAAGAGGAAGAAGAAGGATATAGTGAAGGAGAAAGGGCGTGTAAAGAAGAAATTGGAGGAGGAGAAGAAGGAGAGAGAAAGACTAAGACTGGATCAGGAGGAGGGAAGAAGAAGCGGACCTCGCGAGTAGGTAAGTTTTGCTAACTTCTCAAAGATGATCGTAACACCTAGAGACTATTTTAAAGACATCAGGTGACATTGTAGGTAAATATTGGGCAGCCAGAGGGGGAGAAAAATTCATCAGGACACGAATTACAAAATAGGGCTGAGACTGAAGATCAGGTGAGGAGGTAGGAAATTCAAAATGGGTACGAAACTTCATCTGAGCTTTAGTCAAAAATTCACTACTTTTAAGAAATGCCACCACAGCGAGAGCTCGATGTTGTGGGGTCCACGACTACATTGTAACGAAAGCTCATTTAGTTCTGAACTTAGTGATATTAATTTCAACAAGCTATGACAAGTTATGACAAAGTAATGGGCCAATCAAAACCGTCAGGTAACTCTGGACCACCCTGTATATAACTGCTACAAGGCCTTATCGTCCCGAATCTTATCTTTTTAGATACGGAAAGAAAGCAAGTATCGTCCCGAAATCGAAGAGAGAAGAAAGAAAGGATATGAGAATCAGCCGTTCCGAGAACGAACATTATCCGTTCAGAATAAGTTCCGCCTCTGGCGGGAATCGAACCCGCGAGCGCTTACAAGGCAGACGCGCCACCGACTAAGCTAACTAGGCGGCCACTTTTCCTTTCTGCTTTGATTTACTTCTTCGTTTCTTGGACTTTTTGGCCTTTGGTTTCACAGGAATGTTTTCTTACTATAGGCCAGACAGAATCAACAGACTTTCCATGTAACTTGTGAGTGTGTTTTATCTTCCACTCATCAGGATCAAGGCACTATACATTTTTGTGTTATTTTGGTCCTATGAGAATAATTTCAACTTGAAATATTACAGTTCTTTAGATTTTGACTGTCAAAGTAGGAAATATTCTTTTTAGCAGCTTTAGCTCAACAGTTTATATTGCACCACTTTATTATGAAGAAGAGTATTGTAGTATCCCTAAACAACCTTGTTATTAAAGTGTTAAAGCATCTAATTAAAATAATAGTTATGAGAGAGAAAAGTAGACTATTTACAATAAGTACCTAATTTATAGAAAATGATTTTTTTCACAATTATTTCAGAAAACTACCAAAGACCACTGACACAGAAGATGATGTTCCTTCCATTAAGATCAAATTCCTTTCTGCTTTGATTTACTTCTTCGTTTCTTGGACTTTTTGGCCTTTGGTTTCACAGGAATGTTTTCTTACTATAGGTTTTTTTTTCTTTCTCACAGGAGAGCGTGCGTGCATGCCTCTGATACATGAGTGTCCAACATGCGGCAAGAAATGGCGCACGGTATCAGAATTGAACGCGCACATACAGACACACTCTGATCTGAGACCGTTCGTGTGTGAGATTTGTGGCCAGGGATATAAAATGAAGAAAGCACTACTCGTTCATGTGGGCATGCATAATGGGATAAACCCATTTACCTGCTCGTTCTGTAACAAGAGCTTCACTCAGAAGGTGGGACTGCAGAAACATTTGCCCATCCACACTGGGTCCACACGATTCCAGGTAACTTATATTCTTGAAGAAATCGCCTGCGGCGCATGTCTCAATTGATTAGAAACATTTATTTAATAACAAATAACCTCTGACTGGTTGAATATCACAGCCAAAACCATCATTCTTTTGGAATTCAGGTTCGAAATGAAATGAGGATAATATGTCAACTATGTGTAGTGGGAACAATCTCATTTAAATTACGTCTGGCGCACGGTATCAGAATTGAACGCGCACATACAGACACACTCTGATCTGAGACCGTTCGTGTGTGAGATTTGTGGCCAGGGATATAAAATGAAGAAAGCACTACTCGTTCATGTGGGCATGCATAATGGGATAAACCCATTTACCTGCTCGTTCTGTAACAAGAGCTTCACTCAGAAGGTGGGACTGCAGAAACATTTGCCCATCCACACTGGATCCACACGATTCCAGGTAACTTATATTCTTGAAGAAATCGCCTGCGGCGCATGTCTCAATTAGTTAGAAACCTTTATTTTATAACAAGTAACCTCTGACTGGTTGAATATCATAGCCAAAACCATGCACACGATTCCAGGTAACTTATATTCTTGAAGAAATCGCCTGCGGCGCATGTCTCAATTGATTAGAAACATTTATTTAATAACAAATATCACACCCAAAACCATCATTCTTTTGGAATTCAGGTTCGAAATGAAATGAGGATAAGTAATATGTCAACTATGTGTAGTGGGAACAATCTCATTTATATTACGTCTTCTTTTTCTTCGCCTTTTCCCGTGTACAGACTGGGTTGGCGTTTAGCCTCTCAATCAGCCCTGTACAGTCAGTTGGTCGAGGAGAATGTAGTAGATGGGGTAGCATGCCAGACAGAATCAACAGACTTTCCATGTAACTTGTGAGTGTCTTTCATCTTACATTCATAAGGATCAAGGCACTTTAAAAAGTACATTATGTGTAATTTTGGTCCTATGAGAACTTGAAATATATTGGTTCAACTTGAAATATTACAGTGCTTTAGATTTAGACTGTCAAAGTAGGAAATATATTCAAAGATTTAAGTAGACTCAAAGTAAGAAATATACCCTTTAGCTGAACAATTCAATATTGCAATTTATAATAGCGTTAAAGCATGTAATTACAATGATAAAAAATTAGAATAGAAATAAGTAGGTAGGTACTTTTTACAATAATTTATTGTTCTTCTTCATTATTTCAGAAAACTACCAAAGACTACTGACACAGAAGATGAAATTCCTTCCATTAAGATCAAGCAAGAAGACATCTTCTTTTTCTTCGCCTTTTCCCGTGTACAGACGGGGTTGGCGTTTAGCCTCTCAATCAGCTTTCAAGAAGACATTCCTGTCAAACCAAAGACCAAAAAGTCCAAGAAACGAAGAAGTAAAACAAAGCAGAAACAAAAAGTGGCTAAGAAAGAGGTAACTAAAGACATTCCTGTCAAACCAAAGACCAAAAAGTCCAAGAAACGAAGAAGTAAAACAAAGCAGAAACAAAAAGTGGCTAAGAAAGAGGTAATTCAATCAGCTTTTGTTTGGGCTGACACTTGGTTTTTGGCTACAAATTTTACGAGTACATGCCCTTCGCACTCAACCTTTGCTAATTCTTTAGCAAGGGAAATTTCCGGCTGGTATACTCCCTGTTCAAAGTCCCCCGGTCAGACTAAGTTGGTCTACTTCCTGTTTAACAGCCCCCAGCCAGACAATTTTACTTCTTGAAAGTCAGGAAATTTAATCCTACCATCCTATTCGATTTCCCTCCAGTGTGATCTATGTGGTAAGCGGTTCATCCATCAGAAGTCGTTCTACATTCACAAGATGGTTCACTCGGGGGAGAAACCAATCAAATGCTCGGCGTGTGGACTTGCCGTGTTATCTTCGTCCCATTTGAAGCGCCACTTTCGTGTTCACACGGGAGAGAAACCATACCAGTGTACTACGTGTGGTAAGAGGTGAGTAACCATTTTTATTAGTATTAGGTAACTAAATAAATACTCTTCTTATTTTACTGCACCTTTCTTTATCTTACCCCTCCATATCCTCCTATTGAATTCTACACACCTTTTCTGTCAAGTCTTCTTCAAGATGTAATTATATTCCTCTTTAGGGAGATTTTATTATTCTGCCTGTCTGGTTGAGGGACTATAAACAGACAGTAGATCAGCATCTAGCTAGGGGACTATAAACAGGGAGTAGACTAGTCCAAATTTCCTTATGCCATATCAATACCAACCCCATCTTAACATGGGGAAAAGATGAAGAAGAAGATTGAGGCGCACGGTATCAGAATTGAACGCGCACATACAGACACACTCTGATCTGAGACCGTTCGTGTGTGAGATTTGTGGCCAGGGATATAAGATGAAGAAAGCACTACTAGTTCATGTGGGAATGCATAGTGGAATTCATCCGTTTACTTGTCATTTCTGTAATAAGAGTTTCACGCAGAAAATCGGACTGGTTAAGCACTTGAATATCCACAATGGAACCAAGAAGTATCAGGTGCGTGGACCTTTTTTTCCTTCTAGTAAGACGATTCTGTTGCAAAACGAAAACCAAAAAAATTATCCTGAACGAACAATATTCGTTCTCGGAGCAGCTGGCTTTCTCCCATCTTGTCTTCCTTCTCTCTTCGATTTCGGGACGATAAGACCTTAGTTACAGTTCCTTCTATCAAACCTCTTTAAAAAAGTCTATTAAATTTATTCTCACACATGGCCTTGTTGCTTAGCGTGTAAATAAATAAATAAAAAAGTTATTCTATTCCTTGCTTAATACAGAATAAAATAATTTATTCTGTACCAAATACATAATTCTGCCTGTCTGGTTGAGGGACTATAAACAGACAGTAGATCAGCATCTAGCTAGGGGACTATAAACAGGGAGTAGACTAGTCCAAACTTCCTTATTCCATATCAATACCAACCCCATCTGAACATGGGGAAAAGATGAAGAAGAAGATTGAGATTGTATTATTATTATTTGATGAACTTGTTATAAAAAAAAAAAAAAAGAATTATGATAAAAAGGCCAAAACTTTTTTTTTTTTTTTTTTCAGGCCTTATAGCTAAAATTAGTGTTAAATGATCTTATTAGAACAAACCATTTTATTTGTGAAAAAACTAGTATACTATACTTTAGTAATAGAAAGTAGGTATAATGTATGGTTATTATTACTTTATTTACTATTACTAATTACTTAGAGAAAGAAAAAAAAAGCGTTCATCCCTGCCAAGTCAGTCAAATATGAGATATTAATCACCAAACAGTTTACAGTCTTCTTGATTTTACGTTCTTGATCAAATAGCGACATAGAATATAACTTGTTTATCCTGCTCGAATGAGACTAAAAAGTACCTTTACCTTAGCAGTCTAAACAAGGTCTCGTGTTTTTTTACGGGTTTAACAGCATAATACATAAGATTTACATCAAGACATAGGACATATGATTCACCATCCTGTTTAAGTTTAATTGACATTCTGTCAACCATCAGGGATTAAGAGGTTTGAATGATAGGAACCACTGGATGTAGATGAAATGCAGGTGTAATGTCCTGAGAAAGAACTTGAGCCGTGGTGTGCAGTTTTATACCACATAGCAAGTGTCTTACAATGTGGCAAACATATCTATCGAATTGCTGTCGGACATATTCATAAGCTCGAGGAGAAATGTAGTGCAGAGAGAGAGCAAATGATCTCAACTTCTCATCATACTTTTTCTTGCAAACGTTTTCCTCGAGCTTTCTGAATCTGACGTTTCACAAGAAAGTCTTTCTGCAAGGGATTTGGAAGAAATCCCTTGCAGAAAGGAAATCCCTTATTCTCGGACAAGGCATTTTTCCCTCAACTCACTCATTACATTTTTTATTTTTGCCACCCTCTTCTTGGCCCTTATGCTTCTTTGCCTGTATTTTTGTAGTCTTAGTTCTTTATTGAAAAGAATTTTTCCTTGTTTCTTGATTATTTTGTCCTGGGCTGCGATTTTGTCTGGTCGGTGTGTAAATTTCTGGCTGTCCTTTGAGCGGCTGTCCTTTGAGTAATTGATGTCTAGTTAGAGAACACATTGTAGAAGAGTCAAGGATATGTTTGTATTTTCCTAGTAAGATTACTCGATATGTCAATATTTCAGAGAAAGTAACAATGTGAGCATACTTTTGACAAGCATACTAAATTTTGTCAAAAAGTAAAGATTAGCACATTGTACTTATAGTCATTCATAATAGCAGGCGTAATATTGATGAGACAGGTATCTTATCAGTAGGTATCAATAGGCGAGCAACACTGTAAGTAGGTAGGTGAGTAGGTATACTCACACAGGTAGATTGACACTGTAAGTAGGCAGGTGAATAGGTAATAGGTATACTCACAGGTAGACTGTCAATATTTCAGAGAAAGTAACAATGTGAGCATACTTTTGACAAGCATACTAAATTTTGTCAAAAAGTAAAGATTAGCACATTGTACTTATAGTCATTCATAATAGCAGGCGTAATATTGATGAGACAGGTATCTTATCAGTAGGTATCAATAGGCGAGCAACACTGTAAGTAGGCAGGTGAGTAGGTATACTCGCACAGGTAGATTGACACTGTAAGTAGGCAGGTGAGTAGGTAATAGGTATACTCACACAGGTAGATTGTCTAATAAGAAGCTTTATAAATTTGTAATAACAGGTGCGCCTATTCACTGATTTCAAGATCAGGCGACCAAACAAGTATGCAGGTATTCTACTCTGCTATCAATGCAAGGCGTGATAATCACCAGGTGTGCTCTTTTGTCTTAACTATAAAGTTACTTAGCTACAATTTGAGAAGCGCTGAATAATGTAAACAATGGTAGGTAAAAATTTCAGAACAAAGTGAAGATTTGTGATTGAAAGCCCGGAACGAACATTATCCCTTCAGGACAAAATCCGCCCCGGGTGGGAATCGAACCCGCGGCCTAGCACTTACAAGGCAGACGCACTAGAAACGAATCTAACTAGGTTGGCTACTTTTGTAATTGATAAAGGTCTATAGAGGGTCTCTATCACTTTCATAGATTTGGTTTTGCAGGCGACTACGCGCGTCTAGTCGTCTACGCTTACAATGAGAGACAAGCCTAAAGGACCGGTCACACAGAACGCGGCCTGTTAGCAGTGAAGTTGACGTCATCGGAGTTCGTTATACAAGTCCAGTCTTGGTTATTTAGTTTGTCCTTTAGTGATTCGAAGTTAATACCTATGTCTGTATTGTTTTGTCGTAGGAGTTGTTTGTTTGTCAAAGTGCAAGTTAAGTTTGGTTGCAAATTCGACTAAAATTCGAATTCTTGAACAATTGAAGGTGTTCTTTTACAGAGTTCGTGACTTACGGTTACAGAACATTTGTTGCACTACTTGAAAATTGCAATTTTAGCTCAAAATTCACTTTATTTACTAAAAAACTCACAAATTATTCACGACTGAAAAGTTCTTGAAAAAATTCTTTTTCATGAAAAGAATAGACAGCCCACTTCGACATTTTTGAAATGAATCCAAACTTATGAACAAATTGATTAAAAAAAGAAAAAAAAAACAACACACATTTAAATTTGTAAGTTATGATTTCGTTCATGACACTCAGTCCAAATGTATATGTCTCGTGCATCGGCAACACTGAGTAGTACTTTGGGTTTTGTAAGTCATGATTTTGTTCATGACATTGAGTCCAAATGTATATCTCTCGCTCATCGGCAACACTGGGTAGTACTTTGGGTTTTGTAAGTCATGATTTCGTTCATGACACTGAGTCCAAATGTATATCTCTCGCTCATCGGCAACACTGGGTAGTACTTTGGGTTTTGTAAGTCATGATTTCGTTCATGACACTGAGTCCAAATGTATATCTCTCGCTCATCGGCAACACTGGGTAGTACTTTGGGTTTTGTAAGTCATGATTTTACTTCTATGCGTAGGTTTTTACTGCCGCTGGTTGGCGTATGGGTGCAGTGCGGACACATGTCACATGTAATGCACAGTGACGGTGGCGCCCCTAGGGGATAGAGGTGAACCCAGAGTATAGGTTGGTTACGTACATCCACATTTATTTCACATTCTCATCCTGCACACTAACCTTTTCGCCCACCGCGGACATTTGCAGGAACGTCTTACATCCCAAGTATCGTACATACACCAGACCGGTTTTCACCCGATTCAGTAGATTACACAGCGGAGCCAGGTTCACTTCTATGCGTAGGTTTTTACTGCCGCTGGTTGGCGTATGGGTGCAGTGCGGACACATGTCACATGTAATGCACAGTGACGGTGGCGTCCCTAGGGGATAGAGGTGAAACCAGAGTATAGGGTGGTTACAAAAAAATGTCATTGCCAGTCTAGTTAGGTTGGAGGGTAGTGGGTCTGCCTTGTACGAGCTAGGCCTCGTGTTAAAGTCCTACCAGGGGCGGATTTTATCCTGAACAGATAAGGTTCGTTCCCGCAACGGCTGGCTTTCTCCTATTCTGTCTTTCTTCTCTCTTCGCTTTCAGTACGAGGTAGTGGGTCTGCCTTGTACGAGCTAGGCCTCGTGTTAAAGTCCTACCAGGGGCGGATTTTATCCTGAACAGATAAGGTTCGTTCCCACTTTTTTGTAGAGTCCTGGGCTGTATCAGGTTCCAGTCCAGGAACCTAAGGCCAGTCACTCACTATCAGGTAGATCTGATGAGGTCTACCTGATAGTGAGTGGCTGGACTTACCTTGCTCTGAATCAACGCCGTCCAACATCGTCTTCTCATAACTCCTTCCTTTGCGGCCCGTCGGGGGAACTGGCGCCTTCCCAACTTCCAAATTGGGCGGCGAACGCAACTCCATTCCCGTCGCTCCTGCACTACTCCGCGCCCCGCAAACAAAAATAGTCCCGAGCGGGCCAGCCGGGTTCAACACGGTTGGGAGAGCTTTCTTCCCTACCTCCAAAGTCGCCGGCGAACGCGACTCCATTCCGGTCCCTGCACTGCTTCGCGCTCCACAGACAAAAATAGTCCCGGGCAGCCCAGCCGGGTTCAACGCGTTTAATTCCTTTGTTGGACTTTTAAGAACGCTCAACTTTCGTGTCTCTTGTGCGCTTTGATCTCGAACCTCCCCGTTCCCAGACAAGTTCACGCCACCCAGGCCTCCCACCTGCCCCCTCTCCAAGTCTTTAGCAGTCTCCAAATCCCGCCCGTCTTTCACGCCTCTTCCGCCCATTTTGGATTCTTTTACAGCTTCCAAATTCCGCCCATCTTGGAAGCCTCTTCCGGCCAGTTTGAGGGAATCTTTCGGTCCAGCCAGTTTAGGCGAATGGAACGAGACAGCCTTCGCTGAAGGAGGCAGCTGTGATGGTTCCTTGGAGTCGGCCGAAACGCCGTTTACCGCGGGAAGGTTGTTTTTATTGACGGAAAGTTGATCGCAGTTTGCGACGGAATGTTTGGTCACTAAGGGCTGACCGTTTGCGTCGAAAGGTCGTCCGTGGACGACGGGTCTCTCAACGTCATCGTAGACGTTGGACGAAAGTTCCACTTCTTGGAAATCGAAATCTTCCGGACGTCGATGGTCGGGGCTTTGCGCGAACATTTGTGTCCTGTTTGGGTTAGAAAAATTCATGGTATACGATTACAGTGGTGTTGCGGAAAATACATGATGTTGACCAGGGTTCGTCAACCTTTTATGCGGCCGAAACGCCGTTTACCGCGGGAAGGTTGTTTTTATTGACGGAAAGTTGATCGCAGTTTGCGACGGAATGTTTGGTCACTAAGGGTTGACCGTTTCCGTCGAAAGGTCGTCCGTGGACGACGGGTCTCTCAACGTCATCGTAAACGTTGGACGCAAGTTCCACTTCTTGGAAATCGAAATCTTCCGGACGTCGATGGTCGGGGCTTTGCGCGAACAGTTGTGTCCTGTTTGGGTTAGAAAAATTCATGGTATACGATTACAGTGGTGTTGCGGAAAATACATGATGTAGACCAGGGTTCGTCGACCTTTTATTGGTCACGAGCTACTCAGATGACTAGGAGACCCTTAGCGAGCTACCTTTTAGTCTGGGAACCAAAAAATTACGACCTAAATTTTTGGTTCATGGGAATTCTTATGGAAGGGTAGCTCTCAACTTCTGCGACTGTCCCCGAGCTATCAGAAAAGCTGTAGCGAGTGACTGGCCTTATCCTTCTGAACCTAAAGAATTGATTCTCTCCTATTCTTCATCCTTACCTGACCGGACAATCCATGAATTTGTCGTTTTTCTCTTCGCCGGTGTTGGAGTTGAACGGATTCACACGCTTGTCTAAACTGTCCTTGGTCTGCGAACCTTTCCCTCCCGGCAACATTTCCCCCAAACTGAAAGCCCACTCCATACTGTCCGTTGGTTTGAACGCCTTCGGAGGCGGCTGGAAGAGCTTTTCTAGGTTGAACGGATTTTCGGTCGGGCCGTTGTCCGATGGTCTGAACGCTTGCCCGTCCAGTTGTGTCTTTTCACGGTTGGAGCGAAGTCCCTTATCATTCACGGGGCTGCCCTTTTTGCCTTTCCGAGAGTTGAGCGTATCGGTGGAGTTATCGCTCAGGTTGTAATAGAAGCAAGAGTTCAGACTCTCCTTGAAGTGAACACGTTTGATGCTGTTGGACGGCGTGGAAAGAAACGAGGTCCGTTGGGAGTGATCGTGTTGAGACGGCGTGGAAAGAAATGAGGTCCGTTGGGAGTGATCGTGTTGAACGTCCTCGCCGGTGTCGGAAGTGGTGGTCGGTTGATCGCCTGGAGAGTCAGTATCGACTGCCTTCGTGTTAATCGTTTCTCTGGTGTTATCAATGCTCCCTTTGACGAGATTATTGGGTGATGGTCGTGGCCAGTTGAAAGGTTCGGACTGTTCCCTTGTGGAGGGGTTTCTGACGAGATTATTGGGTGACGGCCGTGTCCAGAAAGGTTCGGACTGTTCCCGTGTGGAAGGCTCAGCGTCGGCGGATTTTGGACTGAAAAGCCTCGGCTGGGGTGTCCACTGAGGGAAGGTTTCGCGTTCAGGAGAAAGTTTCATGGTGCACCTGTCAAGAACGCTGGGAAACCCGGAGGCATGAACAAGCGTGTCACAAACCTGCCAGGCCGGGAGGTCACAGACACGGACAGGCTGACGCAAGAATGCCAAAGGTTGACAGTGGTCAGGCTGACGCAAGAGTGCGAAAGGTTGACGCAAGGCCGGATGGATGTCGAACGGGACCTCCGTCAGGGCGCTCCAGACCGTCCATAACGACGGAGCCGGTACAATCGTTACGTCTCGATTCTAAACAAGCCTCTTCGCACTACGAATCAAGGAAAGCTCCAAGTAATGAAGACAGACGTCCTTGCAACTTGTGTCCACCAAGACAACCTTCACCCTCTGATCTGAGACAATCCTTACCCGTTCGGTCGCGGGAATCCTCTTTGCCCTCTGAATCGCAACAGATCCCTCCCGGACTGTCTGTCCTCGATGGCTCCGAAATTTCCACTCAGCTTCAAACCAGATACGACACCATATTGAATTCCGGGCCCCGAACGGATTCTCCAAAGTACGGAACACGTGGCGAACCCCAACATGAGACGCAACCTTTCGAGGCAACGCTTCCAGGGAAAGAGTCCAGCGGGTCCAGCGGGATGAAACTTTCTCCTGAACGCGAAACATTCCCTCAGTGGACACCCGAGCCGAGGCTTTTCAGTCCAAAAACCGGCGACGCTGAGCCTTCCACACGGGAACAGTCCGAACCTTTCTGGCCACGGCCGTCACCCAATAATCTCGTCAGAGAGAATCGAGACGTAACGATTGTACCGGCTCCGTCGTTATGGACGGTCTGGAGCGCCCTGACGGAGGTCCCGTTCGACATCCATCCGGCTTTGCGTCAACCTTTCGCACTCTTGCGTCAGCCTGACCACTGTCAACCTTTGGCATTCTTGCGTCAGTCTGTCCGTGTCTGTGACCTCCCGGCCTGGCAGGTTTGTGACACGCTTGTTCATGCCTCCGGGTTTCCCAGCGTTCTTGACAGGTGCACGCGTGTCGCCCGCGGCTTTTGTTCTTCTTCTTGATGGTGATGCGGAACTTCTTCTTGTACGGCTTTGGCTCCGGTTCGCAGTAGTCCGCCGGAACGTAGCGGGGATGCTCTTTGAAATAGACACGAGGTGCCTCCAGCTTTCTCTTTGACACTAAACGGCGGCGCGTCACTCTATTTTTGCCCTTATCTAGAGCGTCTTCCGCTTCTGGCCTATCAAAAGACTCGCATACTTTGCCTCCTAACGTAGCGGGGATGCTCTTTGAAATAGACACGAGGTGCCTCCAGCTTTCTCTTTGACACTAAACGGCGGCGCGTCACTCTATTTTTGTCCTTATCTAGAGCGTCTTCCGCTTTTGGCCTATCAAAAGACTCGCATACTTTGCCTCCCTTGGCTTTCCTAGCCAGTTTTCCTCCCTCTTGGTTCGTTTTTCGCAGAACTCTCTCCTTTCCGTTCAGCATGGCCCGAGAGAAACCCCATTTGCTCCGACGTGGTGGCGGTGGAAGAGTTTCTTCCCTCGCACTATCCATGTCGTCAATCGACGCCTCTCTGGCTTTTTTCGCAGAACTCTCTCCTTTCCGTTCAGCATGGCCCGAGAGAAACCCCATTTGCTCCGACGTGGTGGCGGTGGAAGAGTTTCTTCTCTCGCACTATCCATGTCGTCAATCGACGCCTCTCTGGCGGTCAAATTCTTGAGCACGTCTCTCCAACTGCTCTGGCGACTTTTTGTGTCCTCCGTACCAAGACTGCGGCCCGCGCGGCGTCTAGACCTCCCAGAAAGGAGGGAGTCACAAGAGAGCCGGCTGTGATTGGACGTCCGTCCGTACGTGGTGCAGGTCCGCGTTTTCGAACACTCTGAGACGCAAAAGGTGGACGGGTTGGATCGAAACCAGCCGAAGCGATCCCGCGCCTTCACGGTAGCGTCTATGGTGGAGTCTTTCTCCGCGGTCTTCTCAAAGCACTTTCCGATGGACGGAAACCCGGGTTCCACGTATCGGCCGCGGTACAACGCCCGAGTCCATCGTGCTTTCTCCGCGGTCTTCTCAAAGCACTTTCCGATGGACGGAAACCCGGGTTCCACGTATCGGCCGCGGTACAACGCCCGAGTCCATCGCGACCCCTCCTCACGGCTGGCTTTCGTTTTTATCGGGCTCTTCTGTGTCCCGTGAGCTTCGGCTTTGTTGACGTGAGTGTTCATCGCCCAGTCCATCGTGACCCCTCCTCACGGCTGGCTTTCGTTTTCATCGGGCTCTTCTGTGTCCCGTGAGCTTCGGCTTTGTTGACGTGAGTGTCCATCACCCAAGTGCACGGCTTGCTGTGTTTCACCTCACCGTCCATCGTATCATCATTCCGATCAACTTTCTTCCCTCCCGTCGTCCATCGTGACCCCTCCTCACGGCTGGCTTTCGTTTTCATCGGGCTCTTCTGTGTCCCGTGAGCTTCGGCTTTGTTGACGTGAGTGTTCATCACCCGAGTGCACGGCTTGCTGTGTTTCACCTCACCCTCCATCGTATCATCATTCCGATCAACTTTCTTCCCTCCCGTCCGTCGTCGACCACTATCTTTCAGGAAACTCTGTCCATCGTTCATATGTAGGAAATCTTTTTCAGACGCACTCCCATCGAGGGCATCATCAGATCTCTTCTTAAAGCTCTTTAACAGGTTCTTGTTCCGGTCGGCAATCTCGCGCAACCGCTGAACAATTTGAAAGTACGTCTTTTCCGTGTCACACAGACTGTCTTGAAGGTACACTTCGGCCTCAATCGAGTCCGATTTACTTGACGGCGCTTCAGACGGGCGTTTGCGGAACCCTTCCGTGGCGGACGGAACTGACAGGCGTTTCCCGACGGATCCGTCTGTAATCAACCGCATTCCGGATCCGTCCGTCACAGATCGCATTCGCCGACGGTCATTTAACGTGAAATTCCACATCCGGCTTCGCCTGTCTTTGTAGCGTTGAAATTTGGTTTGCGCGTCATCGGATAGCCACGCTTCTGGTGTGTCGGATTCCGGATCACTCCGGTGATCTCCTTTGTTAAGCCGGCTCAGCCGATCCAAACGGCTCCGGTAATTCCACGAACGCGACTTCATCTCTTCGGACGAATCCGTCTTTTCTCGTGAGTTTCCGAGATCGTCCGAGCCTTTGAGACTCTCTTTCGACCCTTCGGGCGGGATTTGGAGACTGCTGAAGACTTGGAGAGGGGGCAGGTGGGAGGCCTGGGTGGCGTGAACTTGTCTGGGAACGGGGAGGGTCGAGATCAAAGCGCGCAAGAGACACGAAAGTCGAGCGTTCTTAAAAGTCCAACAAAGGAATTAAACGCGTTGAACCCGGCTGGGCTGCCCGGGACTATTTTTGTCTGTGGAGCGCGAAGCAGTGCAGGGACCGGAATGGAGTCGCGTTCGCCGGCGACTTTGGAGGTAGGGAAGAAAGCTCTCCCAACCGTGTTGAACCCGGCTGGCCCGCTCGGGACTATTTTTGTCTGCGGGGCGCGGAGTAGTGCAGGAGCGACGGGAATGGAGTTGCGTTCGCCGCCCAATTTGGAAGTTGGGAAGGCGCCAGTTCCCCCGACGGGCCGCAAAGGAAGGAGTTATGAGAAGACGATGTTGGACGGCGTTGATTCAGAGCAAGGTAAGTCCAGCCACTCACTATCAGGTAGACCTCATCAGCTCTACCTGATAAAGAGTGACTGGCCTTAGGTTCCTGGACTGGAACCTGATACAGCCCAGGACTCTACAAACATGTTATAAAGTGACGTTAAAGGAAGACAGGATAGGAGAAAGCCAGCCGTTCCGAGAACGAACATTATCCCATCAGAATAAAATCCGCCCCGGGCGGGAATCGAAATCGAACCCGCGGCCTAGCGCTTACAAGGCAGACGCGCTACCAACTAAGATAACTAGGCTGGCTCTTCAAGAGGTTTGATAGAGGGAAATGTAACAAACAGACTGTATATTGTCTTTCACAAAGCTTATGGGACCTGACTACCTGAGAACAAGATGAGAGACAGAGGTCTTATCGTCCCGAAATCGAGAGGAGGAAAACAGGACAGGAGAAAGTCAGCCGTTCCGAGAACGAACCTCAACTGTTTTAGGATACAGTTCGCCTCATCGGGAATCGGACCCGCAACCTAGGGGTTAGGAAACAGGATGCGTCCAAACCAACTATCCCGGCTCAACCTCTTCAAAAGAAAGAAGGAAAAATAACTAGTCAAGGAAAAAACTATGTATTTAATTTTAATCCGGCCCGAAGGGCCACAAAATAACCTTAAAATGTATGTATACTACATAGTTTTCCGGTTATTATGTGGTCCTTTCGGGCCGAATTGAAAATATGTACTCACTTGTAAACGTTGTAAAGTTGGTACAACTGATCCGCTGACAATTCAGAGTAGAATTTTCCGATCATCTGATTGGTTGAATCGTCCTATCTTAATTTATTGACTTACTATTGATTTATTTTTGATACGGCCCAAAGGACACAAAATAACCCTAAAACTGAATGTAGTTTTTGGGTCATATTGCGGTATTTGCGGTCCTTCGAGCCGGATTAAAAATATGTACTCACTTGAAAACGTTGTAAAGTTGGTACAACTGATCCGCTGATAATTCAGAGTAGAATTTTCCTATCATTTTCCATACCTCGGCTGGGATTGAACCCACGCCCTCCTGTTTACCAGGCGAGCGCCTTGACCACTACACCACCGAGGCAGGTTTCCATACCTCGGCTGGGATTGAACCCACGCCCTCCTGTTTACCAGGCGAGCGCCTTGACCACTACACCACCGAGGCAGGTAAAAAAAATCCTTCTGGACCTCTCGTATGGCGGATAGCAAATCTCCGTCATACAGATGCCTCCTCATCTCATCGAGGGACATGCGTATCATTCTTCTCTCGGGGTTTCGCACCCTAGCTGTCGTGTTACTCGTTAACATTCCGAGTGATATTCGCTCATTATATGAGTTTCTGTCGTCTCTCGGGGTTTCGCACCCTAGCTGTCGTGTTACTCGTTAACATTCCGAGTGATATTCGCTCATTATATGAGTTTCTGTCGACGATCTCAACATGATCAAGCGAGTGTACGATCGAATTTGTGAAGCCATATAATTCAGGACATGCCTGAATCATATCATAGACGGGCTCCATCATCAATGTTTTCACGTCATCGAAATGCGCGCTAACAGCATTGACTGGGTCAATTGTAAACAAATGCTTCATCGTATCCAGACTCATGGAGAGAACGTCCTTTATTACGCTCATCTCACCCACCTCCATGGCTACCCTGATCAACTCCTTCTTTGATCATCGTATCCAGACTCATGGAGAGAACGTCCTTTATTACGCTCATCTCACCCACCTCCATGGCTACCCTGATCAACTCCTTCTTTGATTTCGCAATCTCAGCTCTGCCGTCCGCGTTCGCAATCGCTCTCGCACGTATGATTGAATTGAAGAAACGTTGCAGTTCGGAGGAGAATACACTCTCAAACTTCGGCTGCTGCGGAATCTTGTCACTTAGAGAGTAGATGTGTGGCATTTGGCGGAGCAACAATCCGAACGAACTCAGAGCGCAATCGCTCTCGCACGTATGATTGAATTGAAGAAACGTTGCAGTTCGGAGGAGAATACACTCTCAAACTTCGGCTGCTGCGGAATCAATCTTGTCACTTGGAGAGTAGATGCGTGGCATTTGGCGGAGCAACAATCCGAACGAACTCAGAGATACATCAATCACAATCTGCCTCTGGGTGGTATGTGCGAACTCAGAGATACATCGATCACAATCTGCCTCTGGGTGGTATGTGCATTATTGTCGTATATTTCATCCTGGCCTTCCATTGCAAAGACTTTTGCTGTTGTCAATCTGAACCCTGTCTCACCAGTCGTCCTTATATGCTCATTGAGCATAGCCAGTGAAATTTTCCACTTTGGACAGACCGTTTCCAGGATCGAAATGAGGCTTCTGACCTCCTCGCCTTGTCTGCCAGACGCGTTTGATAGCGCTTGGAGTGCGGCGATAATGTTCTGATAGATAGGCGGGTTCGGGAGGGGATCCGCGACCAGGATGGAATCCGCAGCAACGGGGTCAAGCAGACCACCATAGGTGGGTAGCATATTGACTCCCTCGTAGAGCGGGTTTTCGATCACATGATGCGGGTTGCATCCCTCGTTTAACCAACCTATTCCACCGGGGTTTGTCATAATGAGATTCCAAGCGGCGATGGCAGCCGCACGTGTATTTCCACGCGCAACTCCATCACCCTCAGGCGCTCTTATCCCTAAATGGATAGCATATTGTCTGAGAACAAAAACCACAGGTATGTATATTCTTTGTGTCCTCTAATTGGTTTTTTTAGTTCGAAATCTCAGGTTTAGATGTTTATTCTCAATTGAAATGTGGGATGAAACGTATGGGTTTAAAAATTTTAAAGAATTATCGAGTAATTGAGTTTCCTCTTTAACTTATATGTAAAGCAAAAACCACAGGTATGTATATTCTTTGTGTCCTCTAATTGGTTTTTTTAGTTCGAAATCTCAGGTTTAGATGTTTATTCTCAAGCCGCACGTGTATTTCCACGCGCAACTCCATCACCCTCAGGCGCTCTTATCCCTAAATGGATAGCATATTGTCTGAGAATCTCATCGACTCTCATCGCGCTCATTCTCGTCACGTTCGAGCATCCTTCAGAACGCGAACATAGCAATTTGGCGGCCAGACAGTCGATAATCTTCCGTGGTTCATACGAATTTGAGTCGCATTTGATATTCAGAACGACCGCGGTAGGTAACACTCAGGACAACAGAATAGCTCTGAAATCCTTCATGTTTTCTCCGTTTATCGGAGTGTTCAGATAGTTTCCAACCGAGGTAGACTTGGTGACGGTTACTCCAGTGACCTGTGATAGGTTCGAAAGATTTACGTCCGCCAATTCCACCATTGGAGAGACGAAGCTCGCCGAGTATGCTACGTGGAGTGAATTAAGATCTGGCAGCACATCCAAGAAAATAGGTGACCGCCGTGGTGACGCGACAGTCAACCAATTCACATGACCATTTGCTCATCAACAGATAGCATTTCTTCAATCTCCAGCTCTAGTTCTTATTAAATGAGGTCTCCGTTCTTATTAAATGTTGAAGATATCTATTTCGTGTTTCTTTTTCTGGTGCTTTCTCTGTTCTCTGAGCATCTCTTGTTCTATTACTATGTTGAAGTACCATGATAGGTCCTGTGAAGTACCATGAAGTACTAATAGGATATCTATTTCGTGTTTCTTTTTCTGGTGCTTTCTCTGTTCTCTGAGCATCTCTTGTTCTATTACTACGTTGAAGTACCATGATAGGTCCTGTGAAGTACCATGAAGTACTAATAGGATATCTATTTCGTGTTTCTTTTTCTGGTGCTTTCTCTGTACTCTGAGCATCTCTTGTTCTATTACTACTTTTTCACATAACTCTTTTGTCAAATTGGCTTGAGCCATTAGACATTAGATCTATCTTTAACACTCTGTTGAAGATAAGACTAATAACACCCCGTATTTATGAAAATTAAGTACAAAACAGTTGGTACATTCCTTATAGTGTTTATACAGACAGGTTGAATCTCACATGATTTGAGACGTAAATATTCTGAAATTATGTATGGAACAATAGTCGGGCAAAAAACTCCTTGAATTTGATGGCACATTCGTTCTCTTTTGACCAATTTTTTGATGGCAAATTCGAGGAAATCAGGCTGTATCTCGCAAATTATTGGTGTAAAAAAAAGTAGATATAACTTTCGAAATTTTGATATTGGCTTGTTACAAGCGCATATTTCGTGAACCATCATTCCTAGAACCCTTACATGTACACCGATCGATTTCTCGTGAAAAGTTACATAGGAAAGACTCCTTGGTCATCTTAAATTTTCTAATGGAAACTCTTGTTGAAAAAAAAAATCATGTTGAAATAATATTTGGAGATATCACAGAGAGGAGAGAGGGAGCAGAGAGAACCTTCCAGTCTG
>NW_007379711.1:36406-42291 GCF_000475195.1 Diaphorina citri | reverse complement strand
TAATGTATACTAAATTCAATTAGTTTGTAATGTTGTAATAAGCGCATTAGGTCTATTTATTGGACACATTTCTCTTCCCTTAGGTTCCTTTTAAGCTTTGCTACTTCTCACTCAGCTGCGGATATGTCATTTTGAAACTGACGTCAGAGTATTGTAAGTGCTCCATACGGAGGTTGGTCCATTCTAAGACTTTTGGTTGACATGTAGAAGGTTTCGGGTTCAATTCCAGCCTTTTTTGTGTTATCGTGCCAATTCGGCATTTTAGGAGTTCTGCAATAAATTGTTGTGAATATACTAATGCTAATACAACTCATATGCAAAATCATGCCACAGGGATACATTTGATGCGTGTACTAAGTGGGCATTAACTAATTTGGCATATAAATGACCGAACAAAGTGAGGTCCAAGTTTTAATTCGATGGTTACTGGGGTGGTCAGAAGGTTATTATGTCGATGATCAACATTTTACACCAATATTTTTGGCATATTACTACGTTTAGGGGCGAAAAATAGCCCGAGGGCGGGGGGGGGAGGCCCCATGCCCCGTTCAAATACGGCCCTGTATGGTTGACACACTAGTATCCTTGATCGACCATCGTTCGAGTCGATCCACGGCGTCGACTGTGTGTGGACAAAACTTTAGGATTCCATAGGACCAAGCATGTTTGAACTTCAAGCGGTAAGGAAGTTCCTTTAATACCCGACAATGTGTCAGCTTTATCAATAATCTCAATCAATCGATGGAGGAAACTGATAAGAGAACTCCTTAGTCTGTTCACCACGCTATGATTAGGTTTGACGTATAGTATGATTAGAATTAGAAGTGATAAAGGATACGTGTCGGAGAATCTGCCAGTATCAGAAACAATCATGCAAGCAAGTTGAGATTTTTGAAGTTGAAGAATCTGAGCGGGAAGTGATATCCCGGTATGGTCCAAGGACGCGACTGTAACAATTTAGTAAAAATCGGACAGTCACTCATCCAGATATCAACCAAAGTCAATGTCGCTTCGAACTTCGAAAAAAAAAAGACAATACTTTCATGAAAGTCGTGTGAAGTCGTGTGATGAATTAATAGGAGTGATTGTTGATTTTCATTAGATCATTATGAATACTTACATATTTCATGAACCTACCAAATTGCATACTTTCATTTTGGAAGTGAGAATAAGATACGTACATATTGGGTTAGTTCACGTTTGCTATTTTATTGCCCTTGTTGAGAGGGGAAAAAAAACTGGTGTGACTATCACTTGACTTTACATTACGGAACTACAAAAAGCTAGAGAACTTACAACCTGATTGTTCGAATATTTAATTGAACCATAACTGTTTAATAATTAAAAAACAGATGATGTTTCTTTTACTGATAGTAAAATTGCGTCTTCCTCCAGGTGCATCACTTGACATATCAAATGCTTTATGTATATCTATGTGCGGGCACATTACTTAGTTGGATCACTCATGCCCATTGTTTCTTCAAATACGAAGAGGAAGAGGGAGGCTACAAATATTGCTGGACTAAGCCCTTCAAACGTCGCTATGAACCCCATCAGATGCGGGAAGAAGCTATCAAAGCATTGAAAACTCAACTGAATGCATCTTTCTGTGATATTTCCTACGTCAGAACTATCGATCCTTGGTTCAAATTCAACCAAACGCGATACAAGATCTTCATCATATCAGAACAATTCAAAGGCAAACCGATACATGATGTGAGTTGCATTTGACACCTTATTAAATATTTACAGACAGACAATCGAAAATCTTTTCAGCCCCCATTAATTACACTGAATTTGATAGGTTTTATGATGGCCAACTTTTGGGTCCACCCAGATTCCTAAGCGGGGTTGTAGGTGCCGTTGAAATAGTTCTATCAGGTTTGCAAACATATAAATGCAAAAATTTCGACAGTCAAATTGAGATTTATAGCCTTCTGTATCCAACATCTCTGCTATTCTTATTTCAGAGACATGACATTACAAAGATCGGCCCATCCCTTCTCATAACCCGCGGTGAGCAGTCAGTTAAATTGTGGTAAGTAACGACACTCTTGTCAGGCATCAAATTATAGAAATATCGTGAAAGGTATATTAATTGGGACTGGAGTTTTCTCTTTATTTACCACTCACAGACAGCGAGGGTCTTTAGCCGGTGGTGCTCGCTCTTTGTGGCGACGTGGATCCCGCTCAAATGTCAATTTTTTCTTTCGCAGGGTTGATGGAGTAGATTATCGCGACCTACACCGTCTTCCCACTTCTTTTTTCTCCTTTATTGTGCGTGTAAAATATGTTCAAGAGAAATCAGTGATGTTATTTTCTTTCACGCAGGCACACACCCTTGAAGAAAAGCCCGAGGGTCTGTTCACCGAGGAAGAAATGAAGTACAACTTCAACTTCATGGACGCTCCCGTCTTCGGTGGAAATCGACTTAAACGGGAAATCCTAGAGTTTCATCTGAGTACAGATAAAGCTAACATGGACTGGAAGTTCCATCCGAACAAGACATGTCAACTAGTCGAGGAGATTGTTCGGAAGAAGTTCGATCCGGTCATCGTCAAATGTGAGAGTATAAAAGAGGAGGTCATGGGGAGAGTAGGACCAGGCCATGAAGACCAATACAGATTGCTGGTGGTGTCCAAGAAGTTTTTGGATCAGCCTCAATTGCGAGTAAGTATTTTGCATTATATAAAGAGGAAGTGGAATTACGGAGCTGCCAAATAAAGATAAAGGCACGAGACACCAAGTAAAGTAGTGCCAAGCAAATTTTACGACCAAATTGGGAATTTATATCAATGAAAGACATCAGTTGTTCATACTAGGGTAACTAGGGTATTTGCTAAGGAAGTAGCCTGTAGAGCAACTATAGGTAGGTAATAGGGACTAATAACGATTAGGTATACCATTCTTAGGATTTAAAAATCACCAGGGACCAGATTGGATTGGTGGATTCCTGTTTCTAATACTCCCCCACCTCTATTTTTGTTTCAGAGAACAATCAATGTTCGTCAGGCAATTGAGGAGCTTGTAACTCAACAAATGTACAAGATTCACATGCGAGTAAGTAAACAAGTGGGAATTTCAAGTACGGTTATGTGTCAATGGGTATATTTTTTCGATTTTCTTTTCTGTGCAAAATTTATGAGAAGAGTAGCTTGTAACTCAACAAATGTACAAGATTCACATGCGAGTAAGTAAACAAGTAGGAATTTCAAGTTCGGTTATGTGTCAATGGGTATAATTTTTCGATTTTCTTTTCTGTGCAAAATTTATGAGAAGAGTATTCTTTGTCAAAACCTCTTTTGCCCTCTAAGTAAAAATGTGAAAACAAACATTTTAAAGGGATCTCTCTATACCAGATGCTCTTTCCAGCACCACAATGTACATATCTCTTGATTCCACCCCAGAGAGTAGGACCAGGCCATGAAGACCAATACAGATTGCTGGTGGTGTCCAAGAAGTTTTTGGATCAGCCTCAATTGCGAGTAAGTATTGTGCATTATATAAAGAGGAAGTGGGATTACGGAGCTGCCAAATAAAGATAAAGGCATGAGACACCAAGTAAAGTAGTGCCAAGCAAATTTTACGACCAAATTGGGAATTTTTATCAATGAAAGACATCAGTTGTTCATACTAGGGTAACTAGGGTATTTGCTAAGGAAGTATCCTGAAGAGCAACTATATAGGTAATAGGGACTAATAACGATTAAGTATACTGGAGCTGCCAAATAAAGATAAAGGCATGAGACACCAAGTAAAGTAGTGCCAAGCAAATTTTACGACCAAATTGGGAATTTTTATCAATAAAAGACATTAGTTGTTTATACCAGGGTAACTAAGGTATTTGCTAAGGAAGTATCCTGAAGAGCAACTATAGGTAGGTAATAGGGACTAATAACGATTAAGTATACCATTCTTAGGATTTAAAAATCACCAGGGACCAGATTGGATTGGTGGATTCGTGTTTCTAATACTCCCCCACCTCTATTTTTGTTTCAGAGAACAATCAATGTTCGTCAGGCAATTGAGGAGCTTGTAACTCAACAAATGTACAAGATTCACATGCGAGTAAGTAAACAAGTAGGAATTTCAAGTTCGGTTATGTGTCAATGGGTATATTTTTTCGATTTTCTTTTCTGTGCAAAATTTATGAGAAGAGTAAATTCTTTGTCAAAACCTCTTTTGCCCTCTAAGTACAAATGTGAAGACAAACATTTCAAAGGGATCTCTATATACCAGATGCTCTTTCCAGCACCACAATGTACATATCTCTTGATTCCACCCCATAGGGGTTTCAAACGCGGTCCTTTAAGTGTTAAGGAGCCAAGGCCCTGGGATCTATTCCTGAAAGGACTTCTCACTCAGAAAAAAAAGTTATATATTATCGTGCAAAATTTCTAATTGAAAAGTTCTTTCAGGAGTAGGTCCCTGATTCCAGTTTCAGGGAAATGTCAAGAGGGCCGAAAAGTCCGAAAAATGCGCTACAGTCAAAGGGTCCCTTGGGAAAACTTGGCATCCAGCCACTCACCTTGTGTTTCACTACCTGTTAGCTGATTTGTAATCTCGCAATCGATAAGTATGGGTAACAGTTATACTGAAAACAAACTGAGCTATAGGGACTAGGGAGCTCGAACTAAAGTCTACACCAAGTTGATTAATTTTCCTGAAACCAAACAGCTGTGAATACTGGAGTATTAAGTGGGTGGGTATATTGTTTTTATAACTATGTATCGCATAATATGTAGTTGTGGAGAACATCTGTGGAGGTATGTATGTTCATCAGTCATAATACCACTTGTGGTTGCATTGTGTGAGCATTGGCAGTTTTTGGTGCCTATTTACCCTGAAAATAGTCGTAGGTATGATCCTATCAGCTGAATAACGCCATGATCCAGATTGTAATTTTGTAGACGGAATAAGCAAGAAGACAATAATTATGATTATTATGAAGCACTGATTGATTTTGTTAGAAATTCAAGTACTTTGGAGACATGGTCAATATTTGGATTGGGTCATGCTTCAAAAACAAGACCAAGTTTCATGTTTGCCTAAAACATTTTTTGACTTCTACACACATCAGGGGGAGGGGGGGGGAGACAAAGAAAAATAATGTACATGTTTGAATTGAAGTACATTTTCGACACAAAAGAAATGAGAGCAAGCCAAAAGAAAACAATAGAATGCCTAGTGTCTTGTAATGCTGTGATGACCATCTTTTTGTGACATTTGATTTCTATGATAACAAGCTCCTATTGTCTATTATGATCCTCATCCCTCATCTAGCTTTATCCATTTTTAAAAGAAGAAAAATCATCAGTCCCCAATTAATTTTGAATTCTGCTCCTTCAGTTTAAAAATAACAATGGAACACGAGAGCTATGGTCAAACAAGTTTAGAATGACACTACGGAAAGGCCATAACATCAATTTAGGACAATTAGGTGTTATAATAGAGCCTTTGAATGGAGTAGGGTAATCAGGTAATTACTAATGAAGAATTAGTCATAACAAGTCAATCCGTCTCAGTGCAGCTTGTAGTCGTATTTTACTATTTTTACTATCGAAGTTTTCCTTTGGTGCATTCGATCGCTAGTACGGACTTCCCTTCTTTAGTAAAAAAAGTATAGAACTTTTCCGTTTTGCTTCTGTCGTATCACCTGTTCGTCATTTCCGTCAAACTAAATCAGGAAATAACAAAATCGGAAAGTACCAAAAATGAACAAAAGAGTTTAATAAAATACGTTTATTTGAGCGCGCGATGTGCAGTGCGTTTTTATCTCTCACTGTTGTGATCCTCGCTTGTTTTTCCCATCTGAAATGCTTCTTTCTGCCACCAGAACCTGACACTCCTGATCCATCGAGTGAAAGTGTAGCGTCCTATGTGAA
>NW_007379711.1:0-33597 GCF_000475195.1 Diaphorina citri | reverse complement strand
GTTAGATCCCACGCTGTATATAAAAGTACCTAATTGTTTTGTGAACTATAGAAAAAGGGATTGTACGGGTCCCCGAGAATACATGCCCGGACTAGATGGAAAATTTTCGAGTTAATATTAGAACATCATTCGATTTCTCAAGGTCTGTCCAAATATAATCACGGGCGTCGATCCAACATTCTATCGACGCAACGCGACGAATTGTAATCTATTGTTGTGAGCAGGTGTGGATGATTCAGTACGAAACAATCGATCATTTGGCCGTTTGATTATGTGTGGCTGAACAGGAGACCTTCCGGTTTAACCTGAAAATTTTTTACTTTTCCAGAGACACAATCTTACAACCTCACTTGTAAACCAGGAAATCTTGTGCGACATTGGCATCCGGTTACAAGCACGAGCAACAGTTTGTTTTGTTAGCGTACATACAGTAGAACCCTCCGGATTATATTTCAACCTCCATATATTCAACTCTCTATTATTTCAACCCAAAATGTTTCAGCTTCAAAATTAAGGTATTATATTAACCATTTTGTTTCTGTTGTATTCTAAATTTTTCCCCCTTTTCTATTGTTTTATACGGAATTTCAATTATTTTCAACGTACCCTCGCTCCACAATTAGTTGAAACAATCGGGTGTCTACTGCTACTTTTAAAAGGTACCTACCCTAATAACATTTTTGTATGGTTGGTTAAGGCCAAAAATCACCCAGCCATCGATGTTGTTTAGCTGGTGTATCTACAATATGCTACTATATGTTTCTGTAGCAATTTACCAAACTTTAAGCATGTTGAACTTTAGATGTTATCTATTATGGTAGGCTTTATTGATTTAGAATTCTGGACAAATCACATTATACCTCGAGTGCCATTGCTGATGATATGATCCAATCTGATTTGATTTGACAGCACAGCTGTTATCAGCTGTCGATCTTTCTCAAATATAGATTTCATCGCGAGTCATTCATTGACGTCATATTTATTTATTCGAGTAGATTCTAGATAGGAGGTATGGTTGTTTATTTTTAGAGCACATGCTATCGAGAAAATTCTACCCATAAGTTTGAGAGGTGAGAGAGAGAGGGAGAGAGAGAGAGAAGGAGAGAGAATAAGAGGTGGAAAGATACCTGGATTGAAAACATTGGTTGGATAGAGGGAACTGTAACAACCTTGCCAAGGTCTTATCGTCCCATAGAGAAGGAAGACAGAATAGGAGAAAGCCAGTCATTCCGAGAACGAAACCTTGTCTGTTTATGATAAAATCCGCCCCGGGCGGAAATCGAACCCTCAACCTAGCAAAACTCACTTTCGTAAATCAAATTAGTTTTTTTTTGTTCGTTTTCCAGGTGTTCACTCACGATGAATGGCTCAGGAAGAAGGGTAACTTTATGGAAATGTTCTCCACTCTGTTCTACAAAATTCCAAGCACAGCGGAGGTGATAACGTTCGGACCTTATGGGAGAAGGAAAAGGGATGTGACGAACATTATGGTCAAATGATTGTTCCTTGTCCTTGGGACTATTAAGTATTGGTATCATTCGGACCAATAGATCGAGACTATTAAGTCTCAGTAACTTTGGGACTTGGTAAATTGGGACTATTGAGTACCTATCAGCGGCACATTACTTACCAGTTAAGTTATAGCCCTTGATTTGACTTTTCAAGTGAAACCTATAACTCGTCCTCCCCCACCCCTCTTAGGATGTTCAAGAGAATGAGTTGCGAGATTTGCCATTGGAAGCCTCAATCAGTTGTCCTGTGAATCATTAGAACTCATTACCGAAAAGGTCCCCTGTTAGATCCTTAGAGGCCTAATGGGCCCCGAAAACTAATCATCTAATGTGACCAACACATTTAGTATGCCAAATTTCATAAAAATCAGAGCAACTGTGATTGCGGAACAAACAAACAAACAAACAAACAAACAAAGACACAGACAGTCAGTCTGACTGAAAGGAAATAACAACAGTTGAAATTATTATAATAAATAATTTTCATTTATTTATTTACAATCTTTTCCGTTTGCTTCTATCTACAAATTCACCTAACTTATATTTCCCAGACTATCGAAGATTCGAAAACCTTTGTATATTTTTTCTTTGCCGTGGTTCTCTTACTTCCAACATTTACCTGCTCGTATATTTTTTTTAAGAAGTAAAATTTACATGGGAAATTATACTTACAAAAGATTAATGGACATAATTATAATTAACTTTCTAAGTACCTACAGAAGAATAGGTTGTGGATTTATAAACTAGTTCATTACAATAAAGATCAACTTATATCTACCTACTAGTAGGCTACTTTCTTCCTTTGACCTTCAAAGAGAAAAGAAAGTGGAAGAAACATCCGAAAGAAAAACTTGAAAGAACAAAGAGAAATAAAGAGAAGTTGAGGAATAGTGGATAGGCGAAATAGAGATAGAAAAGAAAAAAAGAGAGGAAGAAGAAGAAGGAAGAAGAAGAAGAAGAAGAAGAAGAAGAAGAAGAAGAAGAAGAAGAAGAAGAAGAAGAAGAAGAAGAAGAAAAAAGCATAAGAAAAAAGTTAAAGAAGAAAAGTAGGTAGGTAGAACGTAGGTAATCTTATAGACATAGAAGGAAGAGCCACGAAAAAGAAAGTTAAACAAAGAGCACCAAAGTAGATAAAGATAGAAGAATAGAAAGCAAGAAAAAGTTGGGATATGAGGTGCATAACAGAGCAGACTGGAAGAGACTGACTCGAAATGCTAAACCCAAATGAGTGGGAAAAGGCAGAGAAGAAGAAAATAGATTCGTAGATTCGTAGAAGCTCAACCCGTCCTTTGGGGCTGGTCAGCCCCTACACCTAAGCCTCAATTTGGGCTTTTTGTGTGTAGAAGAAAATAGAGGTTTAACATCACTGTATAACTGATAACTGCCAATGTCTTAAACGACTCCCATTTTATTTCTTTTTCTTGTCACCAAAAATAATTTTCGAAAAAAAAGAGTTTTAAGAACCAAATAAAGTACTAGACATACCTAAATATCATCAGTGCTATTTATCTAAATATACCCTCATTGGATAACCAAATTCACAGTGGGAGAAGAGGAATTTCACAAGATGCAAAATGCAAATGCATATAAAATTCAATGTGCAAAACTGTGATTTACGAGCATCTGTGAATTAATTGTTGCTTTTGTTTGACAATATTGTTGTTGATGTGATATGTGGTAAGATTGACATGATTCAGTCAACAAAATTATTTCTCGCTTCCTGAAGGAGATGTAGAAAGGATTCTGAACGTCTTACGGACTTACCCCTTGGTCTACAGTCTCATGTTGACATGCATAAAGACTTAAAACTAATGAAAAATTAAAGAAATTACGAGTATTAAGTATTAAGGACCAACATAAGGTCAACTTGGCACTGTAGACTAGGCCTTTACCCGAATATTACGACGGAACCTTGGCATTTGATGGCAAAGTGAAGAAATAAACAGATCTAGAAAATTGGAGGAGGAAGGGGAAGAAGAAGAAAGTTAAAAAGAAATAAAGAAAGAGAGGAAGGAGAAAAGAAAGAAAGAAAAATTACGAATTTAATGTAATTGGCAATAATGAAGATTCAGACAGACATGTAGGGAAATCATAAGAAAATGAAAATAAGAAGAATATTTAAAAATACTGTGATAAATAATAATCACAATTTACCATGGAATTGAATAATGACTCGATATTTGAGTGAACAGTGCAATATTCAATGACTATGTACATAACATCTTACAATAATAATGTGAAATGATGAACCAAATGCCCTAATTAGACCGTCTACTAAACAAAATACAAGAACCTACCTATTCAAATTAAGAATAATAATAATGATACCCTATTCAGATTGACACAAAGGGACTAGGTACTCATAAGCCTAGTAAGTATAAAATCTAGGAACTCATGTTTCGCACATTGCATAATTAACCATACCAGGCGTTCGTACAAAATATTGCTCAGCCATGAAGAGCCATGACTTGTATTTATTGCAAAGGGCTATTCAGATTGACACAAAGGGACTAGGTACTCATAAGCCTAGTAAGTATAAAATCTAGGAACTCATGTTTCGCACATTGCATAATTAGAAACAATACTAGGCGTTCGTACAAAATATTGCTCAGCCATGAAAAAGTCTTGTAAAAGTCTACAGTCCGAATGAGGCATTTGTTCTTAAATATAAATTGGTAACCAAGATTCGTTTTTAAATCTACTAAATACCTAGGTACTTTTAAAAGAATCAGTTATTTTGTAAATTTCAGTCCTTCATTAAGATTTTGTATAGCTGTTGTATAGCTAGTTTTGGTGTTTTTCTTTTTTGTGGTGGTGAGTCTCGTCTTACACCTGTGAAATAAGAAAGAAACATTAAAAAACGTTAAGAAATTATTATTTTTTGAAAAGATTTGATAGACTGAACTGTAACTGCTAAGGTCTTATAGTCCCAAAGTCGAAGAGAGAAGAAAAACAGAATAGGAGAAAGCTATCTGTTTAGGATAAAATCCGGCCCGAACGGGAATCGAACCCGCGACCTAGCGCTTACAAGGCAGACGCGACACCAACCAAGCTATCTAGGGCTGGCACACACAAAGATTATAAAACGTTAAGAAGGGGGAAAATGTGTTAGCAAATACACCATACATATCTAAACTCTACATAATTGTACAATATTAAGGAGCGCGGTAGCGCTCCGCCCCGCCAAGTTAAGAAAGTTTGCCCGCGCTACTAGAGATATTATACGCGACAGGGAAAGTAGCCGTTTTCATACATTCCTATCTCTGGGAAGTCCAGGGGACTAAAGGTTATGTACCTATGTTGCTAAGAATTTCAATAACTTCTGAGTGGTTACCAACGGATAGTCACTTACATAATCGACCTCAAACACCGGATAGACCACATCATCCGATCTTCTCTCAGCAGATGAAGGTGGCAGTACTCTCTTCTCTACATGTTCACTGGCGGATGAAGCCATGTCGGTATTCTCCTGGTCTGAACTGGAGCTTTTAGCCAACTTATTGTCTTTTCCGGAGAAAAGGGCGTCAAGGATTTTCTTCAATGTTTCGTCATTCAGTGACTCCTCGCCAGTGTGCCGGGTTTCTCTGGTCTGTTCCTTGTTCTGGAAGAAGAGAAGGGAGGAATTTTTAGTTGTGTAAAGCGTATTTAGTAGTCCAAAGTCCAACGCGTTAACCACTGCACCACTGAGGTAGGAACGCCAACAACGGAGGAACGCCAACAACGGAGGTCTTATCGTCCCGAAATCGAAGAGAGAAGGAGGATTGGAGAGGAGAAAACGTGCTACCCTCTCTTCAACGTTTCGTCATTCAGTGACTCCTCGCCAGTGTGCCGGGTTTCTCTGGTCTGTTCCTTGTTCTGGAAGAAGAGAAGGGAGGATTTTTTAGTTGTGTAAAGCATATTTAGTAGTCCAAAGTCCAACGCGTTAACCACTGCACCTTTGAGGTAGGTGAAGAAGAGAAATATTTTCGTTTTTTGAACAGGTTCAATAGAGATATTTGGAACGCCAATAACGGAGGTCTTATCGTCCCGAAATCAAAGAGAGAAGGAGAATTGGAGAGGAGAAAAGCAAAGTAAACGTCCTACCCTCCAAGCCAAGCGAACTAGCCTGGCAGAATTCTTCTTCTTCCTTTTGTTCAGGGTTGATTTTTTTTTTAAGAATCTTGTACCAGTAATAGTAACTACTAAATCCAAAGTCCAACGCGTTAACCACTGTACCACTGAGGTAGGTGAAGAAGAGAAACTATTTTCGTTTTTGAACAGGTTCAATGGATATATTTGGAACGCCAACAACGGAGGTCTTATCGTCCCGAAATCGAAGAGAGAAGGAGAATTGGAGAAGAGAAAACCAAAGTAAACGTGCTACCCTCCAAGCGAACTAGCCTGGCAGAATTCTTCTTCTTCCTTTGGTTCAGGGTTGATTTTTTTTAAGGATCTTGTACCAGTAATAGTACTCGTAGCTATATGTATTGATCTCCGTCTAAGATACCTTTCAACCTTTCTTACCTGAGCTTCAGCCTGCTGGTACAACACATTCAGAGCGGACAAAGCACTCTCATTAACCTGTTCAGTCTCTGCAGGTCGCGAGTCTTGTCGCTCTTGAGACGACTTGGAGTTCTTGTTGTAGAGGAAATCGAATGGAGAACTTTCAGAAGGCAGTGGGGTAGGAGCCAAGACAGGGAAACTGTTTCTGAAAGCGTTCGAAATGAGGAGGTGTGTCAACTAAATGTCGAAGGTCTTGTTACCCTTAGGGTTAATTTTACAGAACTCTTTCTGATCTTACAGTTTACGATAGAAGTGTATACAAGCTCGGATGGCAACTTATTTTTTTGCCATCCTGATAGGAGTTCTTGTTGTAGAGGAAATCGAATGGAGAACTTTCAGAAGGCAGTGGGGTAGGAGCCAACACTGGGAAACTGTTTCTGAAAGCGTTCGAAATGAGGTGTGTCAACTAAATGTCGAAGGTCTTGTTACCCTTAGGGTTAATTTTACAGAACTCTTTATGATCTTACAGTTTAGAAGTGTATACAAGCTCGGATGGCAACTTATTTTTTTGCCATCCTGATATGAAGATTCCTCATTGGCCTCCTTCAATAAGTATTAGCCTCAAGTTTAGGTACCAAATGATTGTCATGTTAAGGTGTGTCCACACATAGTCGACCGGACATCGATCGATGTCGACTGAACCGTCCACACTGCGTCGACAACATAGATTAATCTCGTCAATCGACACCGGTACCGGTACACAACACACCTTTAGAATGAACACTGGATTCAAAGAATTAAAGTATAAATGTTGTACCTATAATCTCCGCTGAAAGAAGAAGGAATCTTGACGAACTGAGAAGTGGCAGGACTCTGGGCCTGTGTGCCATAGCTGCTAGGTCCTTGGTAACTGTTGGACTGTCCTTGGTAACTATTGGATTGTCCTTGGTAAGACGCAGGCTGTGGTGCATTGTACGAGTTTGATTGGGCAGAGTCGTAAGTTGACTGGCTGGGAGTGTAGCTTCCGGCGTTGTAGTTGATTCCAGTGTTGCCAGCTGTGTTGATGTTGATTCCGGACATGGCAGCCTGCTTGATGAGGGATTGTTGAGCGAACTGGTATTTGGATTGTTGGTCCTTGGGCACTTGGATTGGCTTCAGAATGAGGAGGCCAGCATGTAATTGATCGTTGGACACTGAAATACAGGAGAGTACTCGTAGCCAAAACCATTGAGAGGGGAAGGCGAGGTATTTAGATATATGGTCCTTGGGCACTTGGATTGGCTTCAGAATGAGGAGGCCAGCATGTAATTGATCGTTGGACACTGAAATACAGGAGAGTACTCGTATAGCCAAAACCATTAAGAGGGGAAGGCGAGGTATTTAGATTAGTGTTTTACGTCATTTTTAACAACTTAGGTCTTCTCGTGACGGGGGTTTTACCACCATTCGGTGACAAGCTACCCACCTCCTCAATTTAACCTCACCCAGCCTGAGTGGAGCCGGGAGCCCAGCAGCACGCGATTCCCCAGATGGTCACCATCCAGGTACTGACCACGTGCAACGTTGCTTAACTTCAGTGGTCCTAGGGGAACTGGTGCATTCAGCGTGCTATCGTCGCTGGTAGGGGAAGGTGAGAAGGTTATACTAAAAGTTAAGAGTGGAGCCGGGAGCCCAGCAGCACGCGATTCCCCAGATGGTCACCATCCAGGTACTGACCACGTGCAACGTTGCTTAACTTCAGTGATCCTAGAACTGGTGCATTCAGCGTGCTATCGTCGCTGGTAGGGGAAGGTGAGAAGGTTATACTAGAAGTTAGGTGGAACTGGTTCTCACATAAGTGACTAGGCACGGTGTCGACTTAACCGTCCATGCTGCCTCGACAACATAGATTCACCTCGGCGATCAACAGCCGGTCGAGTAGGTTTAGACACTCCTTGAGAGTACATGCAAATCATCATTGGGCTGGTGGATCAGATTCGTCGATCGATACATACAAATGGTGAAATGGGTCTCATATTCAACTTACTGGCAGACCATACTCATGATGTTCTGTCTCATAGACGTGAAGATTCCCAACTGTTCTGGAGATTGTCTCGCTAGAAATACCCGTATCTGGGTCTATAACCCACTTGAAACCCGTGTCATAAATACATAATGTCAGCCCAAGATGACTTTCAATTCTTGTTAAAAAGTTCATAATAAAATCAGGAAATAGAGAAGAAAAAAACAGCTTTAGATAAACTTTTCAGTTTTTGTCGATTTTAGAATAGATATTATGCACTAGTGAAAATCTCAATGTCCCAAACACCTTGGGTTCCACAATGTCCAGAGAGTGAAAAATTGAAAGAACCATGCAAGAAAAAGAGGGAATCTTTGGTAAGAAAATTAGAATTTGTAGGACTGTTGACACAATTGATCGAGAGGCAATTTAGTTCTTCAAATAAACGGTAAATAATGACCTTTGTTAAAAGATTATTGTTAATTAAGTTGGTATACACAATTTATCTAAACTTCCTTGGACTAAAAGTAAAATGTTGCTTATTTCTGCTGAGATTCTAAGAGTTTGTGCATTATTTTTTATTTTCTAAATACTAAATTTTACTCTACATTGTTTATGGGAAAACTCAACCAAAATCTAGCTACGAATACAAAACTAAATCGAAGGTCTACCCGGAAAAAAAAATTATAGGAATGGTAAACACAACTTTTACTTTATTCTGGAATATTCCGATATTTTATTATTTATTAACTATTCAGTTATTGAACACTACGATACTACGAACTCCCGACGTTAATCTATTTATTGCATAAGGTCCAAGTAAGTTTTGTCAATTGCAAGGTCAGATGTTGAAATCCGATGTCATTGTGTCAAAGTCATAGTAAAAAGTAAAAGAGTCCCCAAACCATATTAGAAATTCCAAGATGCAATGGAAAAAAGGCCCAAAAGTCGAATGTTTTATGATTCAAGCATGAAGGTAAAGCTTATTATTGGGATGCAGGTGTCAGGGTTTTTATTATCTATATTAGTCAGTTTGAGTTGGAGGCATCCCTGTCCCTCCCCAGTCTTAATCCTTTATCTACAGGAAACCCCCAAAAGATGTAAGTATTCCTCTATTCACAAGAACAATTCTGTATGAATAACACCATTTATATTACATAGGTATTATTACATTTATTATTTACTTGCAACGTGATTTTAATTTAATTTTCATTATTTTATCCAGCCCAATTAGCACCATCTATCGATTCTATCACAAACGATCTTCTACAACAATCTGTACACAAATTTACTCCAGGTAACCTTTATGATTCACCATTTATTTTACCGTCACTGGTCGTTTTTCGTCCGGTATCGTCAGTAAAGTCTAGTGGCAGCTGGTAAAGTTTCATCAATTCAGGCGTATCGTCTTGTTTCTTTCCAAAGAATCCTTGGTCTAAAACTATCTTTCCTCGTTGTACTAGAAAACAGGGGTGAAAATTAGCATGTGAAGTGAGTAGATGCAGCAAATGCAACATTCAAGATAAACCAAGGTGTCGGTGAATTTGTGACAGAACGCATTCAGTGGTCAAAAGAGTAGGTCACTTACTTGTTGGTGGGGGTGGGCTCTCAGAATATTCTGTAAAGTCCTGAGAGCTCTGGTCAAAAGCTGTTAAAAACAAGTCAGTTAGAAGTTAGTACCTGCGTGGGAATTCAAAAATGCTGATTATTTAGGCAAATTCAGGCAATTCAGTAAGCACATTGGATATAGTTAAAAACAAGTCAGTTAGAAGTTAGTACCTGCGTGGGAATTCAAAAATGCTGATTAGTTGGGCAAATTCAGGCAATTCAGTAAGCACATTGGATATTGTTAAAAACAAGTCAGTTAGAAGTTAGTACCTGCGTGGGAATTCAAAAATGCTGATTAGTTGGGCAAATTCAGGCAATTCAGTAAGCATATTGGATATATCAAATGGTTATTTCGGTTGCTTGCAGTCGATTAGTTCAGTGGATGGAATATCACAAACGATCTACAACAATCTGTACACAAATTTACTCCAGGTAACCTTTATGATTCACCATTTATTTTACCGTCACTGGTCGTTTTTCGTCCGGTATCGTCAGTAAAGTCTAGTGGCAGCTGGTAAAGTTTCATCAATTCAGGCGATTCTAGACATTGGACATTCAAGAGCATAATTCAAGTCGTTAAACCAAGATCACTTGAATGAAAGAAGCCATATCAAGATTATCTAAAGCAGTGGATGGAATTCTACTTGGCAAGCGGGTATTCAGTAAACGGTTAGCGCCGTTAGTGGTAGCTCAGAGTCTAGTCCTCTGCAGAAGACTAATATTAATATTATTATGTTTCATTCGTTCTGGTTAGTAAGCAGCTAGCGGTGTTAGACGTAGTACTATCCTTTTACTTTAAGTAAGTAATGGTGAACAAGCTCAAAAGAAACAGGCAATGAACTGATATTGTTTTCAACATCTGCTTTGCCACTTTGATATAAAACAAAATACCAGAAAATTTTCTCCTGTTTCGTAAGTATTATTCCCAAAACCAGTTTTTCAAACTCACTTTATGTCTCATAGGGATATAAAACAAAATACCAGAAAATTTTCTCCTGTTTCGTAAGTATTATTCCCAAAACCAGTTTTTCAAACTCACTTTATGTCTCATATTGAGTTTTTTCCAGAAAAACCGAGTTAATAAAAAACAAGAATATGTGTGCAGTTGCTTATGCAACATGAAGAAAACAGCGTGGTGTTATATGTGAAAGCGATTGAGAAGAGCAATTATTGTTAGATAATAAAAGAAAGCAAGAAATAAGTCAAAGGAAATTTAGATAAAGGTATACAAACTTGTAGGCGCGGAATAAACAACTGGAGAATGATGATGATGGTGGTGTACGGGGGACAACAAGGCCTTGGCAGCAACTTCGCGCCCAAAGTCGGAAATCTGGTCACCTTTCTTGACCAGAAATTTGCCTTTCCACGTTATCAAGTGGCCACCGATTTTCAAAACCTGACCTTTTAGAGCCACAACACCTCCGGTGATCGCTTTGACTGCTTGGAACAGGGCAGCCAGAATGTGCTTCTTGTAGTCATAGAGCTTGTGACTTTTGTGTTCCTCGTGATGCTCAAAACCATGCTGGAACAATCGTAGAAAATATTACTTTGATGAGATAGCAAGCAAAGATTTGAATGTACACGTATGTTTACTGTGTAAAAGCACCAAATAAAGCTCCCTACCTACTGCATACTGACCTATCTCATTTCTTGAATGAGAATTGGACAGAATTAACCAGAAGGAAACCATCTATAAGTGAAATTTGCCTTATGGGTGGTTCTTTTCTGCTCAATGATGTCCAATGCATAGACAATGATAAAATAGGTAGATAAGTATTAGGGAGCTCTATCCTTAGAAGAAAGCCCATCCAACACTTGTAGTTTTGTAAATGATCAGGCCCATCTAGGCCTTGACTCAGCTCTTCCGTGAATACAGAAAGTTCAACGAATTCTATGGGTGGGTTTACTGTGTAAAAGCACCAAATAAAGCTCCCTACCTACTGCATACTGACCTATCTCATTTCTTGAATGAGAATTGGACAGAATTAAGCAGAAGGAAACCATCTGTAAGTGAAATTTGCCTTATGGGTGGTTCTTTTCTGCTCAATGATGTCCAATGCATAGACAATGATAAAATAGGTAGGTAAGTATTAGGGAGCTCTATCCTTAGAAGAAAGTCCATCCAACACTTGTAGTTTTGTAAATGATCAGACCTATCTAGGCCTTGACTCAGCTCTTCCGTGAATACAGAAAGTTCAACGAATTCTATGGGTGTAATATTATTGGTGTAAAGTTACGTAAACTTTGGAGGACAAAGCTTGAATAGGAATAGATCAGTTGCGCTTACTTGGGTGATGTTTCAAAGTCATAGAGCAGGAAAAATGAGGACCAACGGAATTTTTCTTTATCTTCTACGACTTCTAGATACCGAGATAAATCGATTTAAAAAATACAGGTAAATCGTGAAGTTTGACGTCACGGCATACGCTCCCGTAGGCGATGACGTCATAATTCATGACTCCCGCTTCGTTTGTTTGTGCGCAAGCGTTTCTGCGCATTTTGACGTTAAGTCTGACGTCACAACTCTTTGAACTTTGTCATTGGAACGGCAATTAAAAATTGAATTTTCGACCTTTTAAAGTTACTTTTTTGGAGTTTTGACCTCAGATTCGAATTTTTCACAACTTTTTACGTAGGAATCGACCTTTTATTAATAATATTTTCCCGATTGCAACTGCTCCATTGTAAGATGGGACCGATTGTCCTCATTTTACTTGACATGATTCAAGTTACTTTCAATTTCAGTGACAATGAACTTCCAAGATCTTCCACTCACCAAACTAAAACAAAAATCGGTCCAGTTTTAGCTACATACTTAGAACCGGTTTATTATTAATCTTTCGAATGGGTAATTGGTAGATATTTAAATTGACTATTTAGAATCAAGCGTCCGGGAGGCGCGCGAACGTTAAGATTTGAAAGTGCCGCGTCGCCATTTCATATCAACTTCTTTCCATTTTCATCTCAACTGTTCTCCCTTTTGCACGTACCCAAGTAGGTTACAATTATTATCGTCCGATCCTTCTGGTGTCAGAAACTAATTGACCTCTGATATTAAACTTTACTCCAGTTTCACGAAGTACGGTTTCCTGAATAGCCTTTCCATTAACTGTCGGGCGTACAGAATTCCAGAGTGTTTATTAATATTTGGAGGACAAAGCTTGAATAGGAATTGTAAGATGGGACCGATTGTCCTCATTTTACTTGACATGATTCAAGTTACTATCAGTAATGTATGTATTTCGAACAATGAACACCAAGCCCTCTGATTGAGTAAGAGAACATCTCATTTTATTACAACCAAGTTACTTGATATTCTTTAGTTCCTTCTAATCTTTAGTGTCCTATTTTGAGGAGTCGATTAATAAATTCTATTCATTGTTTCTCTCTCTATTATCGTCCGATCCTTCTGGTGTCAGAAACTAATTGACCTCTGATATTAAACTTTACTCCAGTTTCACGAAGCACGGTTTCCTGAAGTAGCCTTTCCATTAACTGTCGGGCGTACAGAATTCCAGAGTACAGCACAAATCTGGACAGTCCGCTCTAAGGCCTCTTACACATTCGAAGCGTCGGGCAACTCGAATTCATGCTACTAAAAATGGAGCGACTACGCTTCCAATGTCCGAGGGGCCTTAAGGTGTGTCCACACATAGTCGATCGGTATCAAGCGTCCGGGAGGCGCGCGAACGTCAAGATTTGAAAGTGCCGCGTCGCCATTTCATCTCAACTTCTTTGCATTTTCATCTCAACTGTTCTCCCTTTTGCAGGGTAAAATTGGGAACAAATATGATTATGTTACGTATTGGGATGGTTACAATAGGATTACATTATAATAAATTTGATAATATACCTATGTATTTACTTACTGATAACTATAGTTAGATATAGATAATATGCTAATGACGGTATATATCAGTTATCCAATTTTCAAATTTACGTATATGCGTTTTTAAACTGGTTCAATATTATTACCTAGATATATGATTATGTTACGTATTGGGATGGTTACAATAGGATTACATTATAATAAATTTGATAATATACCTATGTACTTACTTACCGATACTTATAGTTAGATATAGATAATATGCTAATGACTGTATTTATCAGTTATCCAATTTTCAAATTTACGTATATGCGTTTTTAAACTGGTTCAATATTCTTACCTAGATCTATTGTAACCTAATAAACTCAATAGATGTTTTTGTTAATTCATTATTAGGAACACACCTAGTAGGTCTACCTAAATATTACGGTGGGTACTACCTACCTAATACTGGCACATATCCCACCACCGTAGCTCCTGAACCGGAGGGACATTTTTGGAGACACTCCGTCTATAATTCGGAGCATACCTTAGCTATCGGATTGAAATTTCAATATACAGAGTACAGCACAAATCTGGACAGTCCGCTCTAAGGCCTCTTACACATTCGAAGCGTCGGGCAACTCGAATTCATGCTACTAAAAATCGAGCGACTACGTTTCCAATGTCCGAGGGGCCTTAAGGTGTGTCCACACATAGTCGATCGGCGTCGACTTAACCGTCCATGCTGCCTCGACAACATAGATTCACCTCGGCGATCAACAGCCGGTCGAGTAGGTTTAGACACTCCTTAAGAGTACATGCAAATCATCATTGGGCTGGTGGATCAGATTCGTCGATCGATACATACAAATGGGTCTCATATTCAACTTACTGGCAGACCATACTCATGATGTTCTGTCTCATAGACGTGGTGATGATCGTCATGATGCCCGTGATGTCCACTGTGTGAGGAGCTGTGAGAAGAACTGCCCGAACTGGAACCAGACAGGTGACCTGAAAGAACAAAACAAATCACAGGTCTTAGTGAGTAAAGAAGAGATTTTATTTTATCTAGCCCAATTAGTACCATCTATTACAAACGATCTACAATATTCACATTAAGTACATGAATATGAAATTGTATACAGTACATAATGATAAAACTAGAATTTGTCAAATTAATTGATTAACTATTGGTAAGATCAAATCATCAAAATGAAATTTCACTTTGTAATCTCTTTTTGTCTTGAATGATGATTGATTTCTTTCTTCTTTATCCCAGCAGTCTAATATCGTGTTTAGACTGCTGGGATAAAGGGACTTTTCAGTCCTATTCGGACAGGATAAATAAGATATATTCTACCCTTTTCCTGTGCGATACATTAGATACGTAAATATGACTTCTGTTAGGGGTAGTGCGTAAACATTAGTCTACGATGCTTCACGAAATGATTAGTGGATGTGCCTTTTACACCATGAGCTCAATTGAAAACATATTACACTACATGTTATGTGTAGGTATGTCTCATTTTGTTTACCTTTAGCTTGTTTGCCTTACCGGGGACTCAAACCACCAACCCCTCAGTTAGGAGTCCAGCACGGACCTCACCACTGGCTCGGGACATTATACATAACAAATAATAACAATAATTTGCTAGAAGGAAACATAAGTCCAACGTATACCTACGAGTACTTTCGTCAAGTTGTATGCATAAGTAGGTAGCATAAACGGTAGGTAATATTTGTATGTTGTGCCTTAAAATATGACAAGTAATAAGGATACATAAGTCGTAGGTAGCTAATATTAAGTACTAAGTACCTACTCGTAACATCCAAGTCACACGAAAGTTTTACTGTTTCCTTCGACGATAACTCAAGCATGTAAAATGTTCGTAAATACTCGTAAGAAATATGTAAATATTAACTCATGTAAATACATAAGAGTAGTGAGTGCTCTTATGAATGGTATCGTACGTACTGACGGTACTACGTAGATGAGTGATTTCCAACTAGCGGCCCGGGAGCCACATGTGGCCCGCCAGACCATTTTTGTGGCCTGCGAAGCTATTAGGATGGGCCCCCTCGGGCTTGATTTTTGCGCTTTTACTATGGGGTGGACTCCGAACATGGAGCATTCACCCTACATCTCCTTAAGAAAATCCTGGATATGGGCCCGCTCCCCTGTGTATGTGGCCCGCGAAGTACCTGCCAATGTAGCATGTGGCCCGGATACAAATGGAAGTTGGGAATCCCTGACGTAGGTTGTTACAGATAAAAGAGCGCCTCTGTTGATGGTCGAATTTAGAAGATGATGGTCTATATGGCCTATGGATGGCCTATGCAAATAAGTATAATAATACATGTTATTATAAACAGTGCAATATAAATATGTCTTTACAAACTATAACTCCAGTTACTGTATTATTTTGTTGATGAGGTAGGAAATACTACTTGGGTCAAATAGAAAACAATAGGAATCCTCTAGGTTTTACGTCACCAGGAGTGCCCAGCCAAACTGGCGGAAGTAAACCAAATTTCAACTACGAATAGATACATAACTACGAGTAAGTGGTCAATGTTTTGGTTTTCAAGTTCAACAACAAGGTTGAAATGGAATTACAACATACAAATAATTTGGTTACATCATGTGTTCCATTCCATATCAAAGTTCCGTGTGTGTTTTTATTTGGGTCACTTATGGCCCTGAAATCTAGTTGATTGACTGATTGGTATGTTTTGTTTTAAATTAATTCATTTTGAAGGGGCACGACTCTGAATGTCTCTAGCCTGATTGCGAAGCACATGTAGGTGGAAAAGAGGACATCTATTGAACGTTATTGGGCTCTCAGTAAATTATATATCAGAACATAATATTTATTTGGACAAGCAGGAATTTATTGAACGGTACTGGGCCCTCAGTAAGATATAAATCTATCCTCACTGCTACAAACCTTTTGCTACAAGTCTGTTACAAGCCATCAATAAAATTAGTTAATCACTTTATTCTTCAGTCATGTCAGCAATGACGGCTGTCATTCCTGGTAGAAAAGAAAGGTTAATCCATTTTTGTGTTGTTGGTTGGTGAGAGCTGAAAAGTTTGTTTAATCCGAGAGTTCAACTTAAACCTAGATTAAATCCGTCAAACTTAAACCTAGATTAAACTGAGATTGTGAAATCCGCCAAAAGGAAATTTACATTGTACAGCTACAACATTAAGCTGTGTCCACACACAGTCGACGCCGTCAATCGATCGTCGACTGAACCGTACACTGCCTCGACCACACAGATTCACCTCATCGATCGACGGCGTCGACTATGTGTGGACATAGCTTCAGAAGCAGTATCGCTTTCAGGCTAGAAGTCCTATGTTTTAGTATCTTTTCCAAATTGCAAGTTCTAGCTATTATTTGTTAGGTTTATATTAGACATCCTATGTATGTATTAACTCGGCGAAACTCGAATCGGTGAAGAAAACACAAGTATCCATTAATAATAAAAACGTTAAGAATAAAGTTCTAGCTATGTTTTCATTGATTAAAACCTCCTACTTCTGTTTTCAATAGGTTACCAGGTGACTTGTCAGCTGTTTCAAGGTCAGAGTTATTAATTGCATTTTAAATGCAATCAAAAGGTGCATAGATCTGCTTGAGTTCATTATAATTACGTTGAATTACATCAGCATCAATATAATGGACTGCATCTTTTTTTTTTCAAACGGCTCAGTTAATCATCAAGGAGGTAACAACTGATGTGATCTGATGGGCACATATTAGGTACGCTTGAATTTATGACATATTAGAGCTCAATAAAATTACCTAAGTCTAAAAAGAAAAAAAAACTTAATAAGTTTACATTAAACAGGTGTGTTTTTCCATTAAAATAGAAGAAGAAAATGTGGAAAATACAATAATTAGGAGGTAATAATATCATAACTACCCTTGAAGAGTTTCAGGAATTATGAAGATCAGTAGTAGTATAGCAGATAGTTCATTATATATTATGCATTTAGTACATACATATTTCACAATTGCAAATTTTCAGGCTAATGAAAATGGTGTGTCTTTGTAGGTACTCAATCTAAATATGTATCTGAGGATTGAATTCACATTTGAAAAGTTTGACAAGAGTTGCAGCCAGGTTTTACAAGTCTGCAAAAGGCCTCGATAGCATATAATTGTTGGTAATTTTGATCGGATTTAACAAATGAAAATCTCGTATTTGAAAAAATAATAATACTCTCTGATGAAAGAACAGCAGAAGGAGGTGGAGGAATGGGGAAAGTTTGTTGGGATTTAAAGATGGGCGAATCAGTAAAAAAAAGAGTTTACGTCAACTGATTGTGATAGTGTCATGTGACTTATGATTCTAGCATTCCCAAGTAGTTTTATATTTTTATTTAATTAATTATTACGAATAGGAGGAAAAGACATGGAAGTAAGAAATAAGTTTGTTCCATAGAGTGTCGACTCTTTCGACATAGCGTGGGAACTGTTGAAATCACTCAAAGGAGTAGACAATAAGATTAACAAATACAGCACAGACTACAGCAAACCAATTACCTAAAGGTAATTTAAAAATAATTTTATGCAATAAAAAACACATAAAAAGATGAAGGAGCATCTAAACGTTGAATGCCTTTTACGAAGTTTTTTAGCCATCAGAGAAGCTTTTGCTAATCTGTGCAGTTAAGACACATTATTAATTCAGATGGTTAGCAAGATCACCATCATTCACCAAAGACATCTGAGGATTTTGCAATAATTAGTAAATTATTTCCATCTATGTATCTACTAGCAACTACCTACCTACTAAAGCTATACCTACATATGGGTATTAGGGTGTACCATGTATATAACTACTGGCAGCATGTAGTGATGAAATAAAGGTTTGATAAATGTATTCATAGAGAAAGTCTTTGTTCGAAGGGCGTTCAAACAAGAAAAGAACAAATAGGGAAAGAAAAGAAAAATATAAAAATATGGAACAAAGAATTTAGGGTCAAGAGAAAAGACTCACCTTTTAAGGAGCTTGGACTTGGAGAATATTGAGAGGTGAGAGCCCGCAATTCAGCGTTAAATAAGAATAAAATTTTCGACAAGAAGCTAGGAAGGTATAAACTGAAACAAAATAGCTACTCATCTGAACCCCAGGTAATTTTTTCGCCACGACAAACCTGATAATTTATGCAACACAAAATACCATTTGTAACGAAGACTATTAAGTAGATGGTCTCTTAACAACAATACATCACTCCTGCAGATAATTACAACGTCATAATTAGTTAGGACAGAACTTATGTTAATAATGGGTTTAGACAAATGGTAGGTACATGCCGACTGTTGTACGTCTCTGACTTTCTTTGCACGCAAAGAAAGTAACCAAGTTAGCAAGTGATCAAACACAAGAAGTATTTAGTAGTACTTGTATGTAATACATTTGTTTACTTCTTAATGTATGTACAGTATTTACTAATGATATAATGACTGGCCAGGTCTGGTGATACCGAGGGACATATGGGGGAAGACCGAAAGAGATTGATGTGGCCCTTTTTTGGGCCCTAAGGTAATATAAAAGATTGAAGTTGTGATTTATCTAGAATTTATTTGCCCCCTGTTTTTGGACGGAATACAGGAGAAATCGAAAAGTTTAACTTTTAAGCATCATCGTATTTATGACATATGAATGACTGTACCTAGCTATAAAAATTGCCTGTATCTCTCAAACCTCACATATCCATGATTCTATACCACGTGGTTTTGAAACTATACGTCAGTGAATATTATAGCTAGCATGGAGCTAATATTATAGCTAGCATGGAGTAGATGACTTCTTGAAAGAATTTCTGGTATTGGTGTGTGATGTAATCTAATAAATGCAAGTCAGGAGTGTGAGAGATATGTACGAAGTTATCGATTTCTAGTAGCATATTGAGGTCCTCTCTATAAGTGGTTATTAGAATCTATCCTATAATTATTAGATTCTCCGATTGGTTGCTTAGTATTAACAGTTAATATCCGGGAACCAAAAGGTCCTCGTAATAAGAAACTACAATTACCCGGGGATGACTTTGCCAAAATAAAAGCGCAAGTAATAGGTATCAAAGTAAATTTACCTACTACTGTCGCAAATAATGAGTAAGTATTACCTATTAAATCAAATTTAGCAGTCACACTATTTAGCTGTTTTTACATATGTGAGAGTTATTATTATAGCTACTAGCTTTAGCAGAGATATCGACGTAAAAATGTCATAATATGTAAAACTATTATTGCCGGTCGTTAAAAATATTCAGAAAATTAGAATAAAATATGCTAGTTCTCATTTTTTTTCGATGAGTAGCTATGACATATAAATGCGCATAGCGACCGGTGCCAGCATGGTAGGTAAACATTGGATTTTAGGATTATTGAGATATATTGCGAAAATCCTACAATGCTGCAGTGAGCACCACAGTTGCGACATAATAACACAAAGAAACTGCATTTACATTACATTACAAATTAGAATAAAATATGCTAATTCACATTTTTTTTTCAATGGGTGAAAGCTAGTTTTTTGTGTTGTTGATCCGGGCATACCCTAGAACCTTCACTTTGTCATTTTTTTTGTGAAGATTTAGGCCCTGAAACTTCGAGGTACAAACTATTACTCCAGTTACAGTATTATTTTGTTGATGAGGTAGGAAATACTACTTAGGTCAAACAGAAAACAATAGGAATCCTCTCGGTTTTACGTCACCAGCAGTGCCCAGCCAAACTGGCGGAAGTAAACCAAATTTCAACTACGAATAGATACATTACTACGAGTAATTGAAATTTAGATTAAAATTATCCAACATATGTAGGTAGAAAAGAGGACATCTATTTATTGAACGTTATTGGGCTCTCAATAAATTATAAATCAGAACACAATATTTATTTGGACAAGGAGGAATTTATTGAACGGTACTGGGCCCTCAGTAAGATATGAATCTATCCTCTTATACCAGTCATGTCAGCAATGACGGCTGCTTTTCCTGGTAGAAAAGAAAGGTTAATCCATTTTTGTGTTGTTAGTTGGTGAGAGCTGAAAAGTTTGTTTAATCCGAGAGTTAAACTTAAACCTAGATCAAATCCGTGAAACTTAAACCTAGATTAAATCTGTCAAACTTAAACCTAGATTAAATCCGTCAAACTTAAACCTAGATTAAACTCAGATTGTGAAATCTGCCAAAAGGAAATTTACGTTGTACAGCTACAACAGTAAGCTGTGTCCACACAAAGTCGACGCCGTCAATCGATCGTCGATGAACCGTACACTGCCTCGACAACACAGATTCACCAATTAAATTCAATATCATGTTCCCAATGATGAAAAGCTGTTTCAAGGTCAGAGTTATTAATTGCATTTTAAATGCAATCAAAAGGTGCCTAGATCTGCTTGAGTTCATTATAATTACGTCGAATAACATCAGCATCAATATAATGGACTACAGCTTTTTCCAACGACTCAGTTAATCATCAAGGAGGAACAACTGATGTGATCTGATGGGCACATATTAGGTACGCTTGAATTTATGACATAGAGCTCAATAAAATTACCTAAGTCTAAAAAGAAAAAAAACTTAATAAGTTTACATTAAACAGGTGTGTTTTTTCATTAAAAAAGAAGAAGAAAATGTGGAAAATACAATAATTAGGAGGTAATAATATCATAACTACCCTTGAAGAGTTTCAGGAATACGTATGAAGATCAGTAGTAGTATAGCAGATAGTACATATTATGCATTTAGTACATATTTCACAATTGCGAATTTTCAGGCTAATGAAAATGGCGTATCTTCGTACACAATCTAAATATATGTATCTGAGCATTGAATTTACTATTAGATTCCGTATAATGGTAATTACCCCTCTATATCTTACAAATTAATTACAAAATATGATAACCCTCGCCTAACTTAAATTGCATGACTGCATTCTGCATTTCCATCTGTGTTGCCCATATTGAAAGTATACGAGTAGGAATTTAAAGCGCAGGTTATACTGCTGGACATAACAGCATTTTTTCAATTATTCGTACTTTGGAAAAGGTATGCAAAGCAGTGATTTTCCCGTTTTTGATAAGGTCGTCACTTATATGATCCTAATGCTAATCTACATTACACAGTTACACCCGTATTAGGCAGGTATCTAACAGATACCTTCATGCAAGTGCTTCAGTATTTCTACCTTGGATTTGAATGATCCCGGCACCCTATTAGGAAGTTGGTTCAGATATTCAAATACTTCACCGTCAATAACGATGATAAGATCAATAACAATCTTCATCGGTATAATGAGACAATTCCAAAACATTACTGTCAACATAATCAGGTCAAGAATATAAGCCGCTTGGAAACATTCCGTATTAGATTCGGTATAATGGTAATTACTCCTCTATATCTTACAAATTAATTAGAAAATATAATAACCCTCACCTAACCTAAACTGCATACAGCATGACTGCATTTCCATCTCTATTGCCTATATTGAAAGTATACGAGTAGGAATTCCAATCGCAGGTTATATATACTGCTGGACATAACAGCATTTTTTCAATTATTCGTTCTTTGAAAAAGGTATGCAAAGCAGTGATTTTCCCGTTTTTAATAAGGTCGTCACTTATATGATCCTAATGCTAATCTACATAACACAGTTACGCACGTATTAGGCAGGTATCTAACCTTCATGCAAGATACCTTCATGCAAGTGCTTCAGTATTTCTACCTTGGATTTGAATGATCTCGGCACCCTATTAGGAAGTTGGTTCAGATATTCAAATACTTTACCATCAATAACGATGATAAGATCAATAACAATCTTCATCGGTATAATGAGACAATTCCAGACTATTACTGTCAGCAAAATCAGGTCAAGAATACGTGATACTTCAAAGGCCGCTTGGAATCATTCCGTTCCAACAAAGGTAAATAAAGGTGAACCTTGTACAAATGAAGAAGTCCTTAAAGAAAATGAAGTTTTAGAAAAACATTATTTACCATCAGTTTGTTACAGGTAGTCATTGTATTAATAGCTGATAACTGACGAATGACATAGATCTGAACCACATTGCCAGAAGTGATGGGTGCTTTTAATGTTGTGTTATTTATTCCTTGGTACAATAGAAGTGGTAAGTACCTACTTATTGTGTAAGATATTAGAACATGGTAGGTATCCAAGTACAATGATTTTTCTTACGAAATTTTGGTGTGCAAAGTCCAGTATGTGGGACTAATTCATCACTAGTATAGGTTAATAGGCATCTACTTGTACAATATTTATCATGTTAAGGCGGTCTCTTCCTGATCCCTGATGTACCGCGTCCATTTTAGTTTAGGACTATTGCATACTTATGCAATATACCTACACAACTAAACACAACTACATTGGTAAAAAAAGACTCATTGGGTGAAATTGTTTAAAGTGGCAGACGCAGTCCAATGCCTATCTGAGAAACCAAATAATATACTGATTAGCAGAAAACTTACCTTCATTGTAAATGTGTTCTTCTCAAAGCTCTCACAAAAGTGTCCAAATAAAGTAAGGCACAGCACGAGAAATAGAGGAAACTTATTTCCTAGGTACCTATATTAGTAGTAATTTGAATAGGTATCTATGTAGGATATATCTACAAAAAATATTCGTAGTTACAGGTTTTGGTATGATAAATTTAATAACGAAAGTTAAACTGAGACTTATTATTTTTTAATTACTTATCTAATAATAAGTTTATAATAAGATCTGTAAATGAAACGAATATAATTAATTTTGATTATCGTTAGGACTTAACTTTGCCTTTTAGGATTTCTTTAGCTACTATCTATCTAAAAATAAAGGACTGGTGGTTAATAATGGTTAAAATCATAAAAGGATTGAAATTAATTTTAACAGATAAAGTTAGGAGAAAACAATGACACTAAAAGCGAAATGACAACATAAAAGATAAGTTAGGCAATAAAAACTTGGATTACGAGAGTTGTAAGGTAAATTGATTACTTTAGCACGATTTTACGAGGATACTTTGATTTTCTTTGTTTAAAGCGACACGCAATGGGAGTTGTGGTTAAATCACTTATAAGAGGGGAAACAACTCTGAAAATAACTACAAAGGACCAAAGTGGAAATTAGCTAGAAATACAAACTGAATCCTACAAATCGTCTCAAATCGTCAATATAATCCCAGTGTACTATTGTCAGAGAGGTCATAAATGGGTTAATCTATCACTCCGCTTTGGAATTCGCAATTAATTGGATGTGACTTATGATTCTAGCATTCCCAAGTAGTTTTATATTTTTATTTAATTAATTATTACGAATAGGAGGAAAAGACATGGAAGTAAGAAATAAGTTTGTTCCATAGAGTGTCGACTCTTTCGACATAGCGTGGGAACTGTTGAAATCACTCAAAGGAGTAGACAATAAGATTAACAAATACAGCACAGACTACAGCAAACCAATTACCTAAAGGTAATTTAAAAATAATTTTATGCAATAAAAAACACATAAAAAGATGAAGGAGCATCTAAACGTTGAATGCCTTTTACGAAGTTTTTTAGCCATCAGAGAAGCTTTTGCTAATCTGTGCAGTTAAGACACATTATTAATTCAGATGGTTAGCAAGATCACCATCATTCACCAAAGACATCTGAGGATTTTGCAATAATTAGTAAATTATTTCCATCTATGTATCTACTAGCAACTACCTACCTACTAAAGCTATACCTACATATGGGTATTAGGGTGTACCATGTATATAACTACTGGCAGCATGTAGTGATGAAATAAAGGTTTGATAAATGTATTCATAGAGAAAGTCTTTGTTCGAAGGGCGTTCAAACAAGAAAAGAACAAATAGGGAAAGAAAAGAAAAATATAAAAATATGGAACAAAGAATTTAGGGTCAAGAGAAAAGACTCACCTTTTAAGGAGCTTGGACTTGGAGAATATTGAGAGGTGAGAGCCCGCAATTCAGCGTTAAATAAGAATAAAATTTTCGACAAGAAGCTAGGAAGGTATAAACTGAAACAAAATAGCTACTCATCTGAACCCCAGGTAATTTTTTCGCCACGACAAACCTGATAATTTATGCAACACAAAATACCATTTGTAACGAAGACTATTAAGTAGATGGTCTCTTAACAACAATACATCACTCCTGCAGACAATTACATCGTCATAATTAGTTAGGACAGAACTTATGTTAATAATGGGTTTAGACAAATGGTAGGTACATGCCGACTGTTGTACGTCTCTGACTTTCTTTGCACGCAAAGAAAGTAACCAAGTTAGCAAGTGATCAAACACAAGAAGTATTTAGTAGTACTTGTATGCAGATTTTCGCTGAAAATTGACTAATTCATTGCAAAACCCAAAATTTGATATGTCTCATTAATATTGATCCAATTTATCAATGAACGACTACTAGTTACTAGAGCACAAATATTTGTAAAGGTAGGCAGGTATTACTAATGCTACCTGGAGGATGTTACTCATAAAACTTATTGACTTATGGTTATCAAGACCTGTCGATGATCTCATGGATAAATATTGATTTATGAATCCTTTGGTATTTATGGATTATGCAACCGTCCAAAGAGATAAGTCTTTGTGTCATGATGGATACTTGTATGATGAATAAAATTGTCCATCATTACACTTAAGACTACCTAATTTATTTGTAGAAGCACCTACTTGAATCGTTATACTGCCAAGACTATCTTGGGTCTTCGCCACCTTGCAATTTTTCCGGGATCTGAAACAGCTTAGGTCCACAACCTTTAACTTTTCCTAGAACCTATGAGTCTCTATGTTGTTGTTGTAGCGGCTTCAGCTGTAGCCGAAAGGTGATGGCAGAATAAAGAAAGGATATCTTTTTTTCTGCCATGGTTTCTGCTACTAGTCATCTCTAGCTGGTAGCTAGAGTGGATTGGAACACATCACATGCCTTCAGGCACACTCCAATTGTCAAAGGCCCTTGGGATCAGGTATTTATGGATTATGCAACCGTTCAAAGAGATAAGTCTTTGTGTCATAATGGATACTTGTATGATGAATAAAATTGTCCATCATTACCTACACTTAAGACTGCCTAATTTATATTTGTAGAAGCACCTACTTGAATCGTTATACTGCTAAGACTATCTTGGGTCTTCGCCACCTTGCAATTTTTCCGGGATCTGAAACAGCTTCCGGGATCTGGATTTGAACACATCACATGCCTTCAGGCACACTCCATTTGTCAAAGGTTTACCTTGCCCTTGGCATCAATTTAATTTGAAGAAACCATTTACGATGAATAAATAAATTGAAAATAAGACTATTCAGTGATTGCAATTAGATCTTCTGATTCTCTAGCTAAATATGTAAGACTACCGAAGAACGATGACAATAAATTCCGGAAACCAATTTTTTTCATATTTTCTTCTTCTTCTTCTTCTTCTTCTTCTTCTTCTTCTTCTTCTTCTTCTTCTTCTTCTTCTTCTTCTTCATAAGGGTACCTAAGTTAGAATAGCTAGTCGTACTTAGTTATTGACAGAACCTACCTACCTACATATTTACCTAATTATTGTTATTCAATTCAGAATATTAAGGTATGATTGCATTACAGTAATTCCGTATGATGTAAAACTAAAATAATAACCAAATTTATGATTGCATATTGAGTGCAGCAGGTTTTTTGTTCCAAATAAATTATTGGGAGTGGGTTAATAATAAAATGTTTTATGGTTTATGATGGTACAATACTAATGAACTTTACCCCTACCGATATTAATTTGGATCAGATTTTCGTTGAAAATTGACTAATTCATGGCAAAACCTAAAATTTGATATGTCTCATTAATATTGATCCAATTTATCAATGAACGACTACTAGAGCACAAATATTTGTAAAGGTAGGCAGGTATTACTAATGCTACCTTGAGGATGTTACTCATAAAACTTATTGACTTATGGTTATCAAGATCTGTCGATGATCTCATGGATAATTATTGATTTATGAATCCTTTGGTATTTATGGATTATGCAACCGTTCAAAGAGATAAGTCTTTGTGTCATAATGGATACTTGTATGATGAATAAAATTGTCCATCATTACACTTAAGACTACCTAATTTATTTGTAGAAGTGCCTACTTGAATCGTTATACTGCCAAGACTGTCATTGGTCTTCGCCACCTTGCAATTTTTCCGGGATCTGAAACAGCTTAGGTCCACAACCTTCAACTTTTCCTAGAACCTATGAGTCTCTATGTTGTTGTTGTAGCAGCTTCAGCTGTAGCCGAAAGGTGATGGCAGAATAAAGAAAGGATATCTTTTTTTCTGCCATGGTTTCTCTATCGTCGCTACGTACATCTCTAGCTGGTAGCTAGAGTGGATTGGAACTAGTGGTGTAGCGTGGTCTAAATTTTTTCTTGACTTGGGCCCTGGAAAAGAGCGTAGACTCAACAGTGATCATTAGAAATGAGGATGTGATAGAGTGACTGTTTGATATAATAGGTAAGTGCTTCTCTATGATACAGGATCGCCACTAGAACTCAAATAGACGTACATTTTGTCAAGGATGATTTCCTTGAACTTTGACAACTTACTTGACGACCTAGACTGAGCTTTTGAGGAGTACCCAAGTCCCAAATAAACCATTTAAGTACATACTTATAAAGTTTAGATTTTATAAAGTTTAGACCTTCATACGAATTTTCTCACTGCTATCACTCCTACCTAAAAAGGATGGATCCTGAAAAGGATCTATCTGACTCACTAACAAAGTGGACATTTGGGTGGTTGCGTGTAGGGCACTAATTTCCATCATCCATGCTTCTTCATGGATTGGCATAGACAAGTAGAAGTAGGTACCTACCTACCTACCTACCTTTCCAGTTCCACAAAGGCTAGAGGTGGCAAAGATCGGTTCACTTTAGGGAATAAGTTCCCTTTCCAATTTGGAACACTTCACATGTCTTCAGGCACACTCCCTTTGTCGAGGGTCTAGGTTTACCTTGCCCTTGTGATCAATTTATTTTGAAGAAACCATTTACGATGAATCAATAAATTGAAAATAAGACTATTCAGTGATTGCAATTAGATCTTCTGATTCTCTAGCTAAATAGGTAAGACTACCGAGAAACGATGACAATAAATTCCGGAAACCAATTTTTTTTCATATTTTCTTCTTCTTCTTCTTCTTCTTCTTCTTCTTCTTCTTCTTCTTCTTCTTCATAAGGGAACCTAAGTTAGAATAGCTAGTCGTACCTACTTAGTTATTGACAGAACCTACCTACCTACATATTTACCTAATTATTGTTATTCAATATTCAATTCAGAATATTAAGGTATGATTGCATTACAGTCAACATTTTATTATTAACCCTTTCATGGTCTTGTGGGACCATAGGGTGAGGTCGAATTATGTCGAACGAACTCGGGTTTCTAGCTTGTTCATGATGTGAGGAAGAGAGATTACCCGTCACGCTGATGGTAGTCAAGCTTCTTGACCCAAATAAGAATCAAATTAATAGTAAGTACTGTTGGTAGGTATTACCTATGATTACTTATGTTGAGAAAAGGGACAAAAGCTGTACAATAGTTAAATGCGAAACAAGATCTCTTACAGGAGAATATGCTTTGAGATAAAGTTATCAGAAAATATTCTACAAACATCATAACTCATTTGTTTACTTGGAAAAATGTAGAAAATACTGTCCCGGATTAAGCGGAACATGGTGAAAAATCAACCACAAATTTCCAAGTCCAAGCTCCTTAAAAGGTGAGTCTTTTCTCTTGACCCTAAATTCTTTGTTCCATATTTTTATATTTTTCTTTTCTTTCCCTAGGTATTTGTTTTTTTTTTTTTTCTTATTTGAACGCCCTTCGAACAAAGACTTTCTCTATGAATACATTTATCAAACCTTTTTTCATCACTACATGCTGCCAGTAGTTATATACATGGTACACCCTAATACCCATATGTAGGTATAGGTTTATTAGGTAGGTAGTTGCAAGTAGATACATAGATGGAAATAATTTACTAATTATTGCAAAATTCTCAGATGTCTTTGGTAAATGATGGTGATCTGAATTAATAATGTGTCTTAACTGCACAGATTAGCAAAAGCTTCTCTGATGGCTAAAACTTCGTAAAAGGCATTCAACGTTTAGATGCTCCTTTAACTTTTTATGTGTTTTTTATTGCATAAAATTATTTTTAAATTGCCTAGGTAATTGGTTTTGCTGTGATGTTCTGTAGTTCATCATCAGAATCTCTACTGTATTTCGTTTGCTAATCTTATTGTCTAATACTCTTTTGAGTGATTTCAACAGTTCCCACGCTATGTCGAAAGAGTCGACACTCTATGGAACAAACTTATTGCTTACTTCCATGTCTTTTCCTCCTATTCGTAATAATTAATTAAATAAAAATATAAAACTACTTGGGAATGCTAGAATCATAAGTCACGTCCAATTAATTGCGAATTCCAAAGCGGAGTGATAGATTAACCCATTTATGACCTCTCTGACAATAGACTGGGATTATATTGAGGATTTGAGATGAGACGATTTGTAGGATTCAGTTTGTATTTCTAGCTAATTTCCACTTTGGTCCTTTGTAGTTATTTTCAGAGTTGTTTCCCCTCTTATAAGTGATTTAGCGAAGAACACATTTACAATGAAGGTAAGTTTTCTGCTAATCAGTATATTATTTGGTTTCTCAGATAGGCATTGGACTGCGTCTGCCAATTTAAACAATTTCACCCAATGAGTCTTTTTTTACCAATGTAATTGTGTTTAGTTGTGTAGGTATAATAGATATTGTATAAGTAGAGATGCCTATAAGCCTATACTAGTGATGAATTAGTCCTACATACTGGACTTCGCACACCAAAATTTCGTAAGAAAAAACCCCCAAATCATTGTACTTAGATACATACAATGTTCTAATATCTTACACAATAAGTAGGTACTTACCACTTCTATTGTACCGAGAAATAAATAGGTAACACAACATTAAAAGCACCCATCACTTCTGGCAATGTGGTTCAGATCTATGTCATTCGTCACTAGTGTGTATATTCATTGGGAATACATCCTATTAATAGGTAGGAACACAAGGTATACAGTGAATAATAGAGCTATTGTACTGACATAGGTAATTATGTAAAAACAAGTAGATGTCCTCAAATAAGATTAATAAATTGATCCATAACTCCAGCTATTCTACCTCAAGAGTCCTCCTTCTTAAATATCTATTTGTGCACTAAAAGAACTAAGAAAAACTTTGTATACTTACCTACTCATAGTTTATAATCGTATTTAAACTATCTTTAGTTCTAGCCGACAGTATAATAATGTCAAAACACACACAGACAGATAGACACATAAAATGAAGCATTAAATATACCATTTCATGTACAAGTCTCATTAAAACCCAAACCTAGTTAAAGATAAAATAGTGCATCCAAAGAATTGGACTCGGGCAGTAAATTTTTCCTGGAGGCAATAATATTTTAGAAGCAATACTGTTTGAATGTTGTTTGCATTGCCTCTAAGGCAAATTTAATTGTTAGTGTAAAGTGGTGTGTTCTAATAATTTCGTTCTCGCTCTCATTGATTTCAGATGGATTTCGACATTAACCAAACCCGTATTTTAAAACTAACAGATCTTTCCCAAGATAATACCTAGGTACCACCTATACCTAATGTAGATATTACGAGTACATGAAATTTATGCTATAGGTTACTGTAATGGTAAGTATGGATGCGGAAAGCTCTCCTCCTTATACCAAACTTTGTAGTGTAGTGTATAAAGTTCGCCCCGGGCGAGAGTCGAACCCGCGACCTAGCGCCATCTCTTCGAAGCTAGTTAATAAGTAGGTACATAGCTGCTTCAAAATAAATTGAAAATGAAACATAATTTCTATGACAGCCTGACAATTCTAGTGAGTATGCAACGTGCAATAAATAGCCGTCTTGTAAACGTGTCAAGCTTCACTTTTTCTGTACTAGCGCATAATCCACCACTCACTAACCTCCTTGACTTTGTTGATTTTTACTTTCTTTTTCCAACTTTTGAGTTTTTGAAAGTTTTTTCGAATTTCGACCGAAATTACTTCTTTTTATCAATTTTTTAGCCGTAAGCCGATAAAAAAATATTTTAAATCGACTACCATGGTCTTGTGAAACGCCAGAATGCATTTCTAGTGGTGTAGGACAGTATTGGACATAGTTTTATAGTCGCATGTAACTTCCACCTCACAAGACCCGGGGTAGTGATGGCAATAGAGGGGGTGAATGACCAGGTATGTTATCAGCTTTTAGGTGATAAAATGATAATGGTATCTACTGTCCCCTCTGGATAAAACTGAAGGTGTGGCATATGGCACTTGCATGTGAAGACAGGGAGGATTTTCATGATTGTAACGATAATGATAAACTTATACTACCTTTCTATCTTATGTGCCCAAAACATTAGCCTGTATTGCAGCTGAATAGAGTGAATAGACATTTAACAATTTTATATTTAGTTTGTCTGTCTGTAGGTAAATAAGTTTGGTGGGTTTACTTACCCCAACTCTCAAAAAGTTGGTAATTATGCAGAAGTCACGTCCCGTGGAAAAGAAAAGCTCCTTTTGTATTTTACCTAACCCTATAATAACACTAATCACTGCTCTAATTGTGAAAACTCCTTCTTGTGTTTAACCTAACCCTATAATAACCAGGGTCACTGCTTGTTTGTGCCAGTTCCTTTGGTAGCAATATTCCACGGACGTGACTTCTGCACAAGTACCAAGAGTTTTTCCAATTCCAGTTAAAATTGGCAGAACTTTTCAGTACAATTTTGGCACCTACAGGAACATGTACATCTTTAATCTTGTCAATTAATTCTGTGGAACTGGAAATAGCATGAGGATTCTTGAATTTTGTTATTTCATGATACAGTGAGTTTGTTTTCTTGGCTAGTTTGTAAGCGGGAGCAGATTTGTAAGACACTACAGGTCTTATGGGAATATTAGATTTGTGAATTTTAGCTAATCCATACATCTTGGGTGCAATTACATTTTTATTGATTAAAGTGAATTTTTCTTTGGGTAACAACATGCATGATCCATTGATAGATTTCCTGACATTTGCTATGTATTCAACGGTGGGGTCCTTATTGACTGGTATTGCATTGTTTTCTTTCAGAAAGTCTTCAACCTTCTTGTTATAATCTTTTTCATTCATTATCACAATGGATTCACTTTTGTCTGCTTTAGTGACTATCACCTCTTGCTCTTTGAATTTGTTTTTTAGGTGTTTGATGATTGCATGTTCTTGGGATACAGATTTGCCCTGGTTCTGCACATTTTGGATTGTGTCAGCGCACTTGTATTTGGACGGAATGTTACTAACACTGACCTCTATGTCAACAGCTAGGGTTTGAATTGAATGACTAGAAGTGTTGGGGGGGCAATATTTGATGCCTTTATTCAATAAGACTATTTCTTCATCTGTCAGTTGACAGTCAGATAGGTTTAGGATTCTGGGGAAGAACTCAATTTCTGGGATGTTGTCAACATTATCTAACTCACTTGGTAGTTGTTTCAAGGTGAGTGCTTCAAGTTTCTTGGACTGATTATTCCTCTTGATGAAAAGTTGAATAAACAATAAAAAACCCCCCTCCCCCAACTGTGAAGAGTAAAAGTTATTTGTGTTCTTCTTCGTTGTCAGTTTTGTTTACTCTGAAAATAAGTAGCAACATACTTAGTTTATTTCCACATTGACATCTTCATCAATAGGTTCTGAAAATGGGTATTATTTATCAACAATTCAGGAATAACACAGGTTTTTGATTTGAATTATTTGACATTTGAATTATCCCAATAATAATGATATGATCTTCTTTATGTCACAGGGAGGAACATCGTAAGCTTCACAAGCTACACGAGGGCCATGAAGAAATGCATGCTGCAATGATAATCATCTTCTTCGTCATCTTGGTTGTGTCACAAATAGCTCTCGTCCAATGGAAACAACGGCATTTCCACTCGTACCAAATGGCTACGCTGGCTGCCATGTGGATCATCCCGGTGGTCATATCATTGCGGAACGGATATTGGAGGTTCATCGGGTTCTGGGTTCTCTTCTCAGTCATCACAGGCTTGGTGGCTAAGAAAGTTACACAGTCCCCTATTGAGAGGACAACTCCAAGGTAATATTTATTACTTTTTTAGACTATTTAAAGGGTGAAATGGGAGGTTCATCGGGTTCTGGGTTCTCTTCTCAGTCATCACAGGCTTGGTGGCTAAGAAAGTTACACAGTCCCCTATTGAGAGGACAACACCAAGGTAATATTTATTACTTTTTTAGACTATTTAAAGGGTGAAATCATTGCCCTAGGCAATCTGTACCATTCAACCTTGTGCATACAATATGGTTTAAGTTAAACAATGAAATAAAATATCTAAAATTATCTGATGGGTAAAAAGTTTAAAATTAACAAATCAGTTTGTTAGGTCCGTACATCTTAAGTACTTAAACCAAGTTTAAACTCAAATTGCAGCCTAGCCATAATTGTGTTAGGTATAAAAAATGCTTCAAACACATTTTTCCCCCAATCCCCTCAAATTTAAATTTGTTTTCATTTCAGACTGGTATACAAGTGGTTTTATTTTCTCTACAAGCTCAGTCTATTCCTGGGTATTGTGGGGTACATCATCATAGTTCTTACTCTACTAGGTGTCAATTTTATCTTCGGCTCAATGCCACAGGTGTGGATGGATTGTGGAGGACTTATCATGTTCTATGGACTTTACTATGGGGTGTTGGGACAGGATTTGGCAGAGATCTGTTCAAACAAAATGGCCTTGCATATAGGGGTAAGTGTGAAAGTATTATACTTATTTTTTAACCTTCTATTCTGTGCATTTACTTATTATATTGTTCATCAGTAATTTTAAAAGTCAGCTTAGCTTGGAGGGACTGGAGGGTACCTAGCGTGTCTGAGTTAGGTCACGGGTTCAATTGTCACCTGGAGTAAACTTTACCCATCCTATACAGACTGCTTTCTTTCAGCTATCCTGTCTTCCTTTGAGCTTCAATTTTGGGATGATAAGACCTCTGGTATGTTACAATCCCAATATCAAATCTTATTCTTCTTCTCTGCTCATTAAAAAAAAAAAAAAAAAAAAAA
>NW_007379710.1:23155-42526 GCF_000475195.1 Diaphorina citri | reverse complement strand
AACCGCAATAAATTGTATATTGTAGGTTTTTTCCAGTCGTTTTGTGAAGTGCGCAGTGCAGTGACCTGTGAAAATTGTCATTATTTCTACTCACTCATTACTCCTTGTGCTGATATATGTAGATAGGGATATAGCGGTGCATTACTGTTTGTAGGTTCAGCGTGTTTAGATAGCAGAAAACCAGCATGACTGTTGTCACATGCATTGTGGGGAACTTGTGGGCTTTCACCGGTAAGAACGTCGAGTTTGTTTTAGGCATTGGTGCATGGTGCATTGATCTTCAACTAAATAACTAAATAAGTAGTTGGTGTATTAAGGAGGTACTGGGTAGGTATTTTGATAAAAGATGACGAGAAGTTCTTCCTTTCTACTACGATACCTCATATCAGAACCTACTCAAGAAGAGATGATAGGTAATAAGTACTCGTAATAACTACTTCGGTACCTACCTTTTCGATGCCATTTGCAATATATATATTATTGCTTATGTACCTTAATGTCATCAAGACTTGCCATTTTGAAGTTCGTACTCGTAATAGGTTAAATTAATAGACAAATAATAGATTGTAAATATATTGGAGACATTCCCTACACTGAGCGGCGAAAAAGAGAAATCTCTAAAGTTCCATTAAAAAAAAAAAAAAAGGCGGGGCTATTAGAGATTCACTCTTGTGAATTATTATTAATCCGATAATATCAGTAGTTTGAATTCAATTTTATTACGATGAGGCGAATATGATTGTTGGAAAAAAATGCTCCATCCATTATTGTTTTTAATTGCTATTGTCCATTGTTTTCGTTATCCTACCACAATCCACAATGGAAAATAATAAAGAAAGATATAACAATAATAATGGCATTATTGTTGTTGTTAACAATAGGAACTATACGGATTTGAAGAATTGGACCGGCGCATGTGGCTAGTGTTAACAATATAATGATTGCGAGGTCAAAGTTGTGTTAGCACGACGATTTTAAGTTCAGTTTGTATGATTGTTTCATCAACTCTTGAACACTTTTGGTGAAATCGATCAAAAATGGACATTTTGAACTTGGTTGACAGGGCATTTTAGGCTTGGTTTAACTTTAAAGGATACTTTGGACTTGGCATAAAGGGCATTTTGGGCTTGGTTGATAGGGCGAATTCGGCTGAATTTGAAAGGCATTTTGGAATCAATCAAGCCTGTGGGGACCCGGTAGTTTAAGTTCCTATTCGTACTTCTCCAATTCCCATCATACACTTCAAGACTACACCATGTTTGTAAACAAAATAAGTAAAGAGTGTCTTCCTAAAGTACCAACCTATCGCTACAGCTACAAGTTATATGTACATGTGTAATTGTGTATTTATAAGTGTATGTATGGCTTAGTAAGTGGATTATTTACAAGTCACAATCTCACAATTCAACGATTTATATTCGGTGAACTGTAAATTTTTTTACTGACTTCAACTCTTCAGTCGAATGAGTCACCATGTGATTTCTCGTATACTCGTACATATAGGTTTGTACTGACTCATGTACATAATTTACATATATGTAGATACTGACTTAATGTAAGTCTATGTACCTACTGACTGTATGAATAAAACTGTTCAACTATAGAATGACAATAGTGTCTTTGGCAATAAATACTGTCTAAATTTTATTTTCCGAGACTCAAAAACGGCCTTCGACTTTGACATTTGTGCGAATTCCAAGTTGACTGACGCCGACAGTGTTGACAGCCCTAACCCTCCCCTTCTGCCCCCTCTTTCCCCCTGGCTTGCCCCTTTCCCCCTTGATGGCTTTATGAAATTCTCTCCCTCTTGTCCCCTCCTCTCGTTCTCGGTTGCTTTTCCCTCCTATTTCCCTTCCACTCTTCTTCTCAGATTCCTCTCCCTCTTAATTCGTTCTCCCCCTTTTGTCCCTTTTCTCTCCTCTTCAATTCCTCGCTTTACCTCTCTCCCTTTCTTCTCCTCTCTCCGTCAGTTTACACTACCCTCTGTTACTTTCCCTGTCACTATCCTCTTCCCCTCGCATATCCTCTTAAACCTCTCTCCCTCGATTCCCTGCCGTTTCTTCATTTTCCTTTCTCCCACTTTCATTGTCAATGCCTCCTCCTATCCCTTCCCCTTCCTCTCACTCTTCTCTCTCCCTCTATTACTACTAACCTCTCTCCCCTCTAGCTTCCTCTACATCTCATCTCTTCCTACGCTTTTCTCTCTTCTCCCTCAGTTCCCCGCCTAAACTCTCTCCCTATCCGTTCCCCTCCGTCCCATTTCTCCCTCTCTTTCCCCTACAAATTCCCTCTTTCCATTCCTCTCTTCTATCCCTTTCTCTCCCTCTATTCCCCGCTTCACCTCACTCCCTCGCTCTGTTACATAAACATGTCGCCTGTTGGATATGTTTCGCGCTATTAGAACATAAATTTCACTCGCGAACACCCACACACTCACAACAATGTGTCCAGAGAAATATTCTGGAAAGAGCTGAGATTAACCCTAAATTGTTAGTGTTTTTGCCAGAATTATTGTTACTCTTTTGCGTAGAGCGTCTACCTTGTAAGCGCTAGGTCACACTTTCGATTCCCGCCCGGGGTCTCGTGAAAAACACCTAATGTTAAGCCAGCGGCGATGGGCCATAGCAAATTCCCTATGGATCACTGAGGTTAAGCAACGCTGTGCATGGTTGGGCAATCAGGTACGGCTGATGCCTTTTCCCGGTCCCACTCAGGCTCCTTGAGGAGTGAGGATACCGGTAGCTTGTCGCACTTATGAATACGGCCCCATGTGAAATTTATACAGTGTGTTTAAAAGACTAGAGGCTCGTATATCGAAAATTTGGTTTAATATTGGTACTGTCAAATGAAAATATGAGAGAGCTATATAGTATCTATACACCAATAATTAGCAGGTATTTGACTAAACCGCGCAGAAAAAAGTGGGAGAAGAACTTGAAAATTTGGGCATCCATATGGTTGAACCACACCAAAAAAGTGTCAAAATGCTATCGTTTCTCAACGGATGCTATCATTTCTCAACGGATTTAACTTCGAAACAAAACGTAAGTTTCTCCCTACCGGTTGAATCATAAAGTAGAAATTTTAGTAGAGCGATTAATCCGTTCATCTTTTGACGCAAAACTTCACCACGTTGTCAAGTCTTTCACCGGGCTAATCTATCCATGCCAATTTGAAATTCGCAAAGTAGGTCATACCCGTCATTTGAAATGAAAGAATAAATTTGATAACGTATTTTGGATACGGTGCTAAATTCAGAGCAGATTAAAGAAAGTAGGAAGCCACCCACCCACCCTGGATGATCTAAATACGGAACAATGAGGGGTCTTTGTTTGGGATGTCTTTAACTTTATGTCTTTCACATTTAATGAATTTACATCAACGTTAGTTAAATCGGGGTTAACTTCCGAATTTAAAGTTCCCTTTACACCTTGATTCTCACGTCAGCCATAGGTATGTACAATTGTACACAAAGGTAATTTATTATTTTGCTTAGGCACTCAAAGTGTTGACTCTCCATTTAGAAATACCTACTTAATTGAACAAAAGATTTTAGCTATAAAGTTTTAATAATTTCGCTTTTAATAGTTTTAATAATTTCGTACTTATTTGTTCTTTTTTTTTACCATAACGTCCATAACTTCCGTAGGAATACTCTGAATTTGGATGATCTAAATACGGAACAATGAGGGGTCTTTGTTTGGGATGTCTTTAACTTTATGTCTTTCACATTTAATGAATTTACATCAACGTGAGTTAAAGCGGGGTTAACTTCCGAATTTAAAGTTCCCTTTAACACCTTGATTCTCACGTCAGCCATAGGTATGTACAATTGTACACAAAGGTAATTTATTATTTTGCCTAGGCACTCAAAGTGTTGACTCTCCATTTAGAAATACCTACCTAATTGAACAAAAGATTTTAGCTATAAAGTTTTAATAATTTCGCTTTTAATAGTTTTATTAATTTCGTACTTATTTGTTCTTTTTTTTTTTACCATAACGTCCATAACTTCCGTAGGAATACTCTGAATTTGATGAAATTGGACAAAATTTACTCTAAACATTACCTAACATCTTTTGCTCATTAGTTTTGGGACTCCAGCCTTTTGGGGGTTTTTCCACAGTCCTTTCCGGAGCAAGTTCTATACCGTTCCCTGCACTAACTTTGGTTGTAGAAATTACTCCAAAAAACTTCATGAAAATACTTTTATGAATAGAGACTAAAGATGAATATGTCATTACCAGTGTCCTCTTGAAATGCTAAGGAATTTCTGAGAAATTGTAAACAAGGAGTTCTCTTTGGATGGCGTTTAAGCCTTATTTTTCCGTGTAAATAGATTCGTAGAAGCTCAATCCATCCTTGGGGCTGCTTGCCCCACAACACACCTAAATTATCGTATTTAAAATTGGCACTCACTTCTTTTACAGTTTACAGTGAGGTTAAGGTTTTGGTTTTAGACAGTTATTCGTCTCGTCAAAAATTTTTCAGTATTATTGCACCTCTCATTTTTAAGTCTTTAATCCCAGGATTCTCCCTTAGTGAGCTCTTTCACCCAGAAGCTCAATCCATCCTTGGGGCTGCTTGCCCCACAACACACTCAAGCCTCCGTGTACCTAAATTATCGTATTTAAAATTGGCACTCACTTCTTTTACAGTGAGGTTAAGGTTTTGGTTTTAGACAATTCGTCTCGTCAAAAAATTTTCAGTATTATTGCACCTCTCATTTTTAAGTCTTCAATCCCAGGATTCTCACTTAGTGAGCTCTTTCACCCAACCGCAATAAATTGTACCTATATTGTAGTTTTTTCCAGTCGTTTTGTGAAGTGTGTAGTGCAGTGACCTGTGAAAATTGTCATTATTTCTACTCACTCATTACTCCTTGTACTGATAGATAGGGATATAGCGGTGTAGAAGCTCAATCCATCCTTGGGGCTGCTTGCCCCACAACACACTCAAGCCTCCGTGTACCTAAATTATCGTATTTAAAATTGGCACTCGCTTCTTTTACAGTGAGGTTAAGGTTTTGGTTTTAGCAAATTTTTGACGAGACAATTCGTCTCGTCAAAATTTTTTCAGTATTATTGCACCTCTCATTTTTAAGTCTTTAATCCCAGGATTCTCACTTAGTGAGCTCTTTCACCTAACCGCAATAAATTGTATATTGTAGGTTTTTTCCAGTCGTTTTGTGAAGTGCGCAGTGCAGTGACCTGTGAAAATTGTCATTATTTCTACTCACTCATTACTCCTTGTGCTGATATACATATGTAGATAGGGATATAGCGGTGCATTACTGTTTGTAGGTTCAGCGTGTTTAGATAGCAGAAAACCAGCATGATTGTTGTCACATGCATTGTGGGGAACTTGTGGGCTTTCACCGGTAAGAACGTCGAGTTTGCTTTAGGCATTGGTGCATGGTGCATTGATCTTCAACTGAATAAGTAGTTGGTGTAGTAAAGAGGTACTGGGTAGGTATTTGATAAAAGATGACGAGAAGTTCTTTCTACCACGATACTTCATACAGAACCTACTCAAGAAGAGATGATAGGTAATAAGTACTCGTAATAACTACTTCGGTACCTACCTTTTAGATGCCATTTGCAATATATTGCTTATGTACCTTGATGTCATCAAGACTTGCCATTTTGAAGTTCGTAGGTTAAATTAATTGACAAATAATAGATTGTAAATATAGGTATTGGAGACATTGCCTACACTGAGCAAAAAGAGAAATCTCTAAAGTTCCATTAAAAAGAAGAACATCCATAATCCACTCCAGTCAAGTGAAGACCATGTCGAGAAATATGTATGATATCGTACTTGACCATTATCTCAAACTAAACAAAATTATTACTTCTTTGCCAAAGTAGTTGTGGTCAAAATCTCAAAAAATGATATTGAGCACAAAATTCCATAACTCGGAAGGGATTGAACTGACGACCCCCTTCTATACCCAATTACCCATGAATTTTTCCTCCTAATAATGTCCATAGACGTTTCTTTTTTCCTCCTTTTAGGTCGTTAGCGCATTGACGTTTCTTGTTGTGGGTATTGTGTCCATTTCTTTTTCAACTATGAGAGCGTTTTATTCATTGTTCTCGCTGACCGTTACCTTGGCTGAGTACATCAACCACAGTCCCTAATGTCTCTTGTCCACACATTTGATATTCAGGGTCAATCGTTTATTTTTAAAATTTTGCGAGCAACTATTCCAACGTTTTACGAAAATAGATGAGAAGAAAAAAAGTGAAAATCATTAATTTTCTTTTTCAACTATGAGAGCGTTTTATTCATTGTTCTCGCTGACCGTTACCTTGGCTGAGTACATCAACCACAGTCCCTAATGTCTTTTGTCCACACATTTGATATTCAGGGTCAATCGTTTATTTTTAAAATTTTGCGAGCAACTATTCCGACGTTTTACGAAAATAGATGAGAAGAAAAAAAGTGAAAATCATTAAAAGAAAGCCAGCCGTTCCGAGAACGAATATTGTCCCATCAGGATAAAATCCGCCCCGGGCGGGAATCGAACCCGCGGCCTAGCGCTTACGAGGCAGACGCACTAAAAACTAAGCTAACTAGGCTGGCGGAAGGGATTGAACTGACGACCCCCCTCTGTACCCATGAATTTTTCCTCATAATAATGTCCATAGACGTTTCTTTTTTCCTCCTTTTAGGCGCTTTAACACTACGGACAGTCGTTAGCGCATTGACGTTTCTTGTTGTGGGTATTGTGTCCATTTCTTTTTCAACTATGAGAGCGTTTTATTCATTGTTCTCGCTGACCGTTACCTTGGCTGAGTACATCAACCACAGTCCCTAATGTCTTTTGTCCACACATTTGATATTCAGGGTCAATCGTTTATTTTTAAAATTTTGCGAGCAACTATTCCGACGTTTTACGAAAATAGATGAGAAGAAAAAAAGTGAAAATCATTAAAATAGATACCACGTGATTCCAATAGTGTAAATATTTGGACTGCCCACACTTCTTTATGTTTACATTTAAGTACCTACCTACCTACTTATCTACGTACCTACCTATCTATTCAATTTTGAAGGGTCAAGTGGATTGGAACACATCACATGCCTTCAGGCACACTCCATTTGTCCAGGGTTTCACAGTCCATTTGTCAAGGCTATGTGTGGACACAGCTCTAGATATAACAAAGAAATTACTAAAGGTTTTTGATGAATTTTAAAGCGGCGTCCACAGTCCACACAATATCGATCGACATCACCTGGATAGCCATAAACAGGAGCTAAGATCAAAGGATTTTGGTGAAATGAAAAAGAAGTGTGGAAGGTGCTTGACCTATTGACATTTACATACATAGGTTACTCATCAAAATCCAGCTTCCAGAGAATCCAGAGTAATCCAGACCCATCAGTACTGATCCAGTAGTTATTTTTGTCAAGCTGTAGAACTAGCCATAAGTCCTTCTCTAGTTACCTACATAGGTACTAAAGTGAGTAAAGTGTTCATTATTTGCTTCGTTTCTAACTATTGTTTTCGTTATCCTACCACAATCCACAATGGAAAATAATAAAGAAAGATATAACAATAATAATGGCATTATTGTTATGGCATTATTTATTGTTGTTGTTGTTAACAATAGGAACTATACGGATTTGAAGAATTGGACCGGCGCATGTGGCTAGTGTTAACAATAATGATTGCGAGGTCAATGTTGTGTTAGCACGACGATTTTAAGTTCAGTTTGTATGATTGTTTCATCAACTCTTGAACACTTTTGGTGAAATCGATCAAAAATGGACATTTTAATTGAACTTTGTTGAAAGGGCATTTCAGGCTTGGTTTAAAGGATATTTTGGACTTGGCATAAAGGGCATTTTGGACTTGGTTGATAGGGCGAATTCGGCTGAATTTGAAGGCATTTTGGAATCAATCAAGCCTGTGGGGACCCGGTAGTTTAAGTTCCTATTCGTATTTCTCCGATTCCCATCATACACTTCAAGACTACACCATGTTTGTAAACAAAATAAGTAAAGAGTGGCTTATAGTATGTGCAATGTGCATGTACTCATAGGTACCTAAAGTACCAACCTATCGCTACAGCTACAAGTTATATGTACATGTGTAAGTGTATGTATGGCTTAGTAAGTTGATTATTTTTTACAAGTCACAATCTCACAATTCAACGATTTATATTCGGTGAACTGTAAATTTTTTACTGACTTCAACTCTTCAGTCGAATGAGTCACCATGTGATTTCTCGTATACTCGTACATATAGGTTTGTACTGACTCATGTACATAATTTAAATATGTAGATACTGACTTAATGTAAGTCTATGTACTGACTGTATGAATAAAACTGTTCAACTATGAACTTTCATTGAACCTAATCGTTTTGAGTATAAATTTGTGTTTTCAGAGAAACAGACCGTTCGACAAGAACCATGAAAACAGTTTGACCAATGACCATATCCATTTAGAATAATACAAAGTAATGGTCATATCAGTATAAATTTGTGTTTTCAGAGAAACAGACCGTTCGACAAGAACCATGAAAACAGTTTGACCAATGACCATATCCATTTAGAATAATGCAAAGTAATGTTCATATCCATTTAGAATATTTTAGAATGATGCAAATTTAGAGGACTTACTTGTAGGTAGGTATGTACGTACTTATGAATACGGGCTAGGGTTGCCAACTTTTTTTTCGGCATATACGGTACAAACTAGCAAAATGGTGAAAAAATACGGATTTCCCGATTTTTTCCCGGAACAAAGGCATGCACCTAAGGCATGGCATGAGAAGAACTTGAAAATTTGGGCATCCATATGGTTGAACCACACCAAAAAAGTGTCAAAACTGCTATCGTTTCTCAACGGATGCTATCATTTCTCAGTGGTCATATCCATTTAGAATTTTAGAATGATGCAAATTAAGAGGACCTACTTGTAGGTAGGTATGTACGTACTTATGAATACGGCCCCATGTGAAATTTATACAGTGTGTTTAAAAGACTAGAGGCTCGTATATCGAAAATTTGGTTTAATATTGGTAACTGTCAAATCAAAATATGAAAGAGCTATATAGTATATACCAATAATCAGCAGGTATTTGACTAAACCGCGCAGAAAAAAGTGGGAGAAACTTGAAAATTTGGGCATCCAGCCATCCATATGGTTGAACCACACCAAAAAAGTGTCAAAATGCTATCGTTTCTCAACGGATGCTCTCATTTCTCAGCGGACTTAACTTCGAAACAAAACGTAAGTTGAATCATAAAGTAGAAATTTTAGTAGAGCGATTAATCCGTTTATCTTTTGACGCAAAACTTCACCACGTTGTCAAGTCTTTCACCAGGCTAATCTATCCATGCCAATTTGAAATTCGCAAAGTAGGTCACACCCGTCATTTGAAATGAAAGAATAAATTTGATAACGTATTTTGGATACGGTGCTAAATTCAGAGCAGATTAAAGAAAGTAGGAAGCCACCCACCCACCCTGGATGATCTAAATACGGAACAATGAGGGGTCTTTGTTTGGGATGTCTTTAACTTTATGTCTTTCACATTTAATGAATTTACATCAACGTGAGTTAAAGCGGGGTTAACTTCCGAATTTAAAGTTCCCTTTAACACCTTGATTCTCACGTCAGCCATAGGTATGTACAATTGTACACAAAGGTAATTTATTATTTTGCCTAGGCACTCAAAGTGTTGACTCTCCATTTAGAAATACCTACCTAATTGAACAAAAGATTTTAGCTATAAAGTTTTAATAATTTCGCTTTTAATAGTTTTATTAATTTCGTACTTATTTGTTCTTTTTTTTTTTACCATAACGTCCATAACTTCCGTAGGAATACTCTGAATTTGATGAAATTGGACAAAATTTACTCTAAACATTACCTAACATCTTTTGCTCATTAGTTTTGGGACTCCAGCCTTTTGGGGGTTTTTCCACAGTCCTTTCCGGAGCAAGTTCTATACCGTTCCCTGCACTAACTTTGGTTGTAGAAATTACTCCAAAAAACTTCATGAAAATACTTTTATGAATAGAGACTAAAGATGTTTATGAATAGACTTTTATGAATAGGTAGTGTAGTGTGGACGCCATAAAAAAGTGGGTACCTACCTAGGAGACAAGGTAGGAAGCAATGTAGAGAGGTAGGTAGACGAGAAACGATAAAATTGTCGTTAATGTTTTGACCTCCACATATAGGTGGGTATTTCAGTTTATTATTTTTTTGAACAATTAACTTCATTTTAATACAAGTGCTGATTGCAGATGGCAGCCATAGGTAAGCACATAGGTATCTAACTGGCATAATGTACCTAACTGGCATAAATAGGAATACATGTAACTGGCATAAATAGGATTGAATCTAACTGGCATACGTAGGAATGTGTCTAACTGGCATTAATAGGAATGTAATTAAATGAGCTGTATGCATGGATTAGTGCGTGTGTTACGTCTAGGTATGTAGCTAGTTATTAAACTATTCTTCCACATAATTTTACTATTTTGCAATGTTTTTCTTTTTTCCCCAAGGGGTTTTTTTCTATAATTTTGATGTCTATTTGCCTAAAGGTATTAGGTACCTAGGTACTTAGTGAAATTGCCAAAAGTACCTATCAAACTTCCTAATAATATAGGATTACCTAAAACATAGGAAAAAGAAAGTGTATAACGTACCTGCTTGTTAGTGGAGACGAGTCTAGGTATGTAGCTAGTTATTAAACTATTCTTCCACATAATTTTACTATTTTGCAATGTTTTTCTTTTTTCCCCAAGGGGTTTTTTCTATAATTTTGATGTCTATTTGCCTAAAGGTATTAGATACCTGGGTACTTAGTGAAATTGCCAAAAGTACCTATCAAACTTCCTTAAAATATAGGATTACCTAAAACACAGGAAAAAGAAAGTGTATAACGTACCTGCTTGTTAGTGGAGACGACATTTTCCCTATAACAACCCTTCATATGCTTGAACAAAATTGCATGGAAATGTGCAGAAAATTTGTCTAATAATAATACTCTGGTAAAATAATAATGCACCCAGATGTCACACTGTGGTAAAAAGCGATGTTAACAAATTAGTTCTCTCCCGGGACATGTCCCGTATAATTAATGTCGGCAAGATTCAAAATGGCGGAAAGTTTTGATCCCAATTAATTTGGAAAACGTGCGGCAAAGAGCTACAGCTGCGGCTGAACATGGCGGACAATTTCCGCGTATTATTTGTTTAACAAGATAAGTAGGTAGTATGAGAGGAAAATACCGCCATGTGACAGGTTTGTGTAGCAAAAACCCTACGCTTGTGGGTTGAGGTTTCGGAAATTTACTCCAAATGTTGATCTTTAAGAAAATAAATTTCGTACCTACATATTGTGGAATAAACAAAATGTTTTCAAACATTCTTGTTGCAGATTGTAGGTATTCTTCTTGTTTTATAATATGTGTGAAATATTGAATCAATAATAATTTTACTCGTGTAACGATGCTTGTACAATGGACCAAAGAGCTTCTTTGCCAAAGTAGTGAGTGGGCCTGGGGATGTTTGTAAAAGGGCCACCCACATTTTATGTTGTTCGGGTATATTTTTTATCCCATAATCTCCTATGTACCTTATCATTAATTTTCCAAAAATTTTGTTTAACAGCCCCATTCTGGTCTTTTCTAGTTTTAATTTTCACCGCTAGTAGCGTTTGTGTCGTCTTAGCGCGAATTTTCAAATTTTTGTAATTTTTTATTTAGTTGTTCTGAAGATGGCCATAGTAATGGTCGAAATATATCAACTCGTCTGTCCTTTTATCTCTAGTCTTGTTTTTTAACGTCTATCAGATAGGGGACAGTCCATAATCCACTCCAGTCAAGTGAAGACCATGTCGAGAAATATGTATGATATCGTACTTGACCATTATCTCAAACTAAACAAAATTATTACTTCTTTGCCAAAGTAGTTGTGGTCAAAATCTCAAAAAATGATATTGAGCACAAAATTCCATAACTCGGAAGGGATTGAACTGACGACCCCCTTCTATACCCAATTACCCATGAATTTTTCCTCCTAATAATGTCCATAGACGTTTCTTTTTTCCTCCTTTTAGGTCGTTAGCGCATTGACGTTTCTTGTTGTGGGTATTGTGTCCATTTCTTTTTCAACTATGAGAGCGTTTTATTCATTGTTCTCGCTGACCGTTACCTTGGCTGAGTACATCAACCACAGTCCCTAATGTCTCTTGTCCACACATTTGATATTCAGGGTCAATCGTTTATTTTTAAAATTTTGCGAGCAACTATTCCAACGTTTTACGAAAATAGATGAGAAGAAAAAAAGTGAAAATCATTAATATAGATACCACGTGATTCCAATAGTGTAAATATTTGGACTGCCCACACTTCTTTATGTTTACATTTAAGTACCTACCTACCTACTTATCTACGTACCTATCTATTCAATTTTGAAGGGTCGAGTGGATTGGAACACATCACATGCCTTCAGGCACACTCCATTTGTCTAGGGTTTCACAGTCCATTTGTCAAGGCCTTGCTCTCGGGATCAATTTAATTTGAAGAAACCATTTACTGATGAAAATTTTCAATTAAATAAAATTATAAACAATTTTTTTTCCACAGTCCATTTGTCAAGGCCTTGCTCTCGGGATCAATTTAATTTGAAGAAACCATTTACTGATGAAAATTTTCAATTAAATAAAATTATTAACTATCTTTTTTTTTCCCTAGAAATCCTAGAATTGAAAATATAGCTATAGTCCCTGGCAATGGATCTGAATGACAATAGTGTCTTTGGCAATAAATACTGTCTAAATTTTATTTTCCGAGACTCAAAAACGGCCTTCGACTTTGACATTTGCGCGAATTCCAAAACCCCACCAGTTAACTGACGCCGACAGTGTTGACAGCCCTAACCCTCCCCTTCTGCCCCCTCCTTCCCCCTGGCTTGCCCCTTTCCCCCTTGATGGCTTTATGAAATTCTCTCCCTCTTGTCCCCTCCTCTCGTTTTCCGTTGCTTTTCCCTCCTATTTCCCTACCACTCTTCTTCTCAGATTCCTCTCCCTCTTAATTCGTTCTCCCCCTTTTGTCCCTTTTCTCTCCTCTTCAATTCCTCGCTTTACCTCTCTCCCTTTCTTCTCCTCTCTCCGTCAGTTTACACTACCCTCTGTTACTTTCCCTGTCACTATCCTCTTCCCCTCGCATCTCTCCCTTCCTCTCCTCCTCTTAAACCTCTCTCCCTCGATTCCCTGCCGTTTCTTCATTTTCTTTTCTCCCACTTTCATTGTCAATGCCTCCTCCTATCCCTTCCCCTTCCTCTGACTCCTCTCTCTCTCCCTCCATTACTATTAACCTCTCTCCCCTCTAGCTTCCTCTACCTCTCATCTCTCCCTACGCTTTTCTCTCTTCTCCCTCAGTTCCCCGCCTAAACTCCTTCCTCTCCCTCCTCTCTCTCTCCCTCCATTACTATTAACCTCTCTCCCCTCTAGCTTCCTCTACATCTCATCTCTTCCTACGCTTTTCTCTCTTCTCCCTCAGTTCCCCGCCTAAACTTTTCTCCCTCTCTTTCCCCTACAAATTCCCTCTTTCCATTCCTCTCTTCTATCCCTTTCTCTCCCTCTATGCCCCGCTTCACCTCACTCCCTTGGTCTGTTACATAAACATGTCGCCTGTTGGATATGTTTCGCGCTAATAGGACATAAATTTCACTCGCGAACACCCACACTCAGAACAATGTGTCCAGAGAAATATTCTGGAAAGTGCTGAGATTAACCCTAAATTGTTAGTGTTTTTGCCAGAATTATTGTTACTTTTTTGCGTAGAGCGTCTACCTTGTAAGCGCTAGGTCAAGCCAGCGGCGATGGGCCATAGCAAATTCCCTATGGATCACTGAGGTTAAGCAACGCTGTGCATGGTTGAGCGATCAGGTACTGCTGATGCCTTTTCCCGGTCCCACTCAGGCTCCTTGAGGAGTGAGGATACCGGTAGCTTGTCCGCTAATAAAGGTGAAACTTCCATACCCCGTCACTAAAGACCTTAATAGCAGTTATACACTTATACAGTGCTTTTTGGCACTCAGTAATGAGCAAAAGGGTTAACTAATTGCCGAATAAACAAATTTAACAACAATAATTTCTCGATCATAAATAATGTAAAAACGGAAAAAATGTGGCATTGAAAACTATGCGGTCGTTTTTTGGCTATATTGGTCGGAAAACATGCTAATGTCTATTAGCACTCAGTAATGAGCAAAAGGGTTAACTAATTGCCGAATAAACAAATTTAACAACAATAATTTCTCGATCATAAATAATGTAAAAACAGAAAAAAATGTGGCATTGAAAACTATGCGGTCGTTTTTTGGCTATATTGGTCGGAAAACATGCTAATGTCTCAGCAAATATGTGAAATAAATTGGTCTAACATTGAAAATTGTTCTATTTTTGACCTATATCTATGTGTTTATACCTATATGTTCCATAAATTTCATATTTCTGTGTGTTTAAACCTGTATGTTTTGTAAATTTCATATTCATATCTGTTAATTCAAATCGTTTTACAGGGGTAATTATCAACACTGGTCTAACATTGAAAATTGTTCTATTTTTGACCTATATCTATGTGTTTATACCTATATGTTCCATAAATTTCATATTTCTGTGTGTTAAAACCTGTATGTTGTGTAAATTTCATATTCATATCTGTTAATTCAAATCGTTTTACAGGGGTAATTATCAACAACAGATTCTCATGTCCGAGTGGTCAGATGTTCACATGTTAAGTGTTTTCCTGTATTTGGCGGCGACATTGACCTCGTTTCTGCCTACGCTACTTTGGGGGTGAGAACATACGTGCATTCTGTTTTGTTTACTTGGAGATTCCATATGCCAAGTGTGTTTTAAAACTATAATATGAATAGATTTACTGACAGTGGATTTCACCAATATTTTTTCAGTCCTTTGAAGGACTTTTAAGCTAAGTTAAGTCCCTGTTAAGTGCCATTTGCTTTGTATTAGGCTTAAGACTGAAAGGAGGGTTGGTGAAACTCACCCTGAGGATGTTTCGGTACCAGCTGTCAGTAGGCCTGTTTTTAGTTCAGAACTATTGGCCTGGCCAATACTAAAATGGACGCGACACAAAAGGGATGAGGAAGAGACCGCCTTAACATAATAATAATCATAATAGTTTTGGTTACTTTACGGAGGCAACTCAACGGTGTAATTTTGGGGAAAAAATATCTTATGTATTTTTGTTTCATAATTTTCTTTTTTTTCTATAAAAATAATATAAAAAATGTTTCCCCTAAAAATTCTCAGTGGTGGGGGGATACGGACGGGATGGGCTGTCTGGGAAGGAAAGGATCCTAGAATGGGGTCTGCGCACAAATTTGGACCTATTACTAGGACTAACTCTATTCGAACTTAGAAATAATATGTGAAAATTGATGAAAGATTACCACTACTATAGTACCATGGCTTCCTCCCTTTTGCTATCAATCTCCCTTACTCATACAACTTGAGCCCTGAGAGCCATGTTTCTTAAAGATCTCTGGCAATAATGTTCCTATAAGCAGTTTTTTCCACAATTATGACTTTACTATTTAGATCTCTTTACATTGTTTGCCAAAGCTCTCTCGAAAAACGGATCAAGTTGTAAGAGTGACTGTATGACTTTACGATACCAAAGCCTCCCTTTTGCTATCAATCTCCCTTACTCATACAACTTGAGCCCTGAGAGCCATGTTTCTTAAAGATCTCTGGCAATAATGTTCCTAAGCAGTTTTTTCCACAATTAGGTATGACTTTACTATTTAGATCTCTTTACATTGTTTGACAAAGCTCTCTCGAAAAATGGATCAAGTTGTAAGAGTGGCTTTACGACTTTACGGTACCAAAAAGATGACACTATCTTTCACGCCTTATCGTTTCCGATGGTCCGACACTGCCTTATCCAAGCAACTAGTCTTTTCCCCTCTTTTCTAAATTTAAATTTGATTTTTTTCTAATGGTCGCTCCAACTCCCTCCTCGATTCACGCCTTATCGTTTCCGATGGTCCGACACTGCCTTATCCAAGCAACTAGTCTTTTCCCCTCTTTTCTAAATTTAAATTTGATTTTTTTTCTAATGGTCGCTCCAACTCCCTCCTCGATTTTTTTTCGACCCAAAAGTCATAAATTTCCAACGTTGCTTTATGCGGCTGTGACAAATTTGAAAAGTAAATAAGAATTTAATTATCGCTTGCAGTTCTTCTTTGGGAGAAGAGGCGGGGCTTCGATATGGTTCAGTGCCTTTTTGAGCGCTGACCAAATCTTTATTGCCGTCGTATGGCGTTGTACCTAGGTTGTTTAAATCACCTTAACCATTTTAGAAGGAAGTCTTTTTAATGGAGGAATCATTAAATCGATTTCGAGCAAAAGCGGAAGCATTTTAATGATTTTAAAGTCTTCAATGGCTTCCAGCCTTCCAACACCGTGACTACCGTGAGGTCTATAGTCCACGAGACCTAGACTGTGTCACATTATCACGTACACTGAAGAAGTAAGCAATTTATTATAAATCTATAACCGAATAGAAATAATATCAATCTCAAATTTGCTTAACTTTAGATTAAAGTTTAATTTCTTATTTATTTTATCTTTTTTATTATCTATTTACAAATTCTCCGTCACGTCACCTGCTTCCGGCTTTCTGAATTACGTAAATTTCAAGTGCTTGGAAAAATATTGTAAGAGAAAGTAAAAAGGTCAATTACATACAATTACCTACTTACGTAAGTACATTAGTAGATTAGTACGTAATTATTGACATCATAATTTTCTATTTGAATGACGTTCATCTATCGGTATTCGGTAACGCAATGAAATTCACGAGTGAGGGAGGTGTAATAGGTAAATCTATTTATATGGTGTTTATTTCCCGGTTTCTGCGGCGTAGGTGTTTTTGGTCGTCCTCCATATTTTTGCATCCTCGTTTCCGCCCCAGTCCTGCGATAGTTCCAGGTTGGGTTCGCTTACTAGGCATAAGTCCAGTCCCAGCTCAAGCGACACATTATATAATCCCGGTTTCTGCGGCGTAGGTGTTTTTGGTCGTCCTCCATATTTTTGCATCCTCGTTTCCGCCCCAGTCCTGCGATAGTTCCAGGTTTAGTTCGCTTACTAGGCATAAGTCCAGTCCCAGCTCAAGCGACACATTATATAGAAGGTCGTGAGCCCTCCTGCATCTGTTTAGGTTTACTTGAATTATCTTCATAATTATTTTCTATGAGTGTATCTCCTGAAGGCTGGGCACTTTGCTGTGTCTGGCCTATGTCCGTCACACTTACAGACGTTGCATTTTGGGGAATTAGTGCATTCCGCGGCCAAGTGCCCCTCTTCAAGGCAATTGAAACATTTCTTCGAGTTGTCCTCTTTGGACTTACAGTCTCTTCGGGAGTGGCCCATGTTGAGGCAGGACAGGCATCTTGTGTATTTTACCTTTCTGGCAACGTTGCAGGAACCCCAACCTATTTGGATTGTCTGTTTTTTATCCAAGATGGCGGCCCCTTTTTTGTTGATCCATATTTCAACGTTTTTCTTCCCTCCTCTGGTTTCAAAAGTTTTCTTAATTTCCAGCGCCAGAGATTCGCTTGTTAGGCCGGTTTCCTTTTCTAGTCCTTTCCTTATGTCCTCCTCCTCTATGAGGCAGCCTATTCCAGAAATTAGCATGGGTGCTTTTCTCCCTATGATTTCTATGGACTCGACGGTCAGATCTGTTAGATCTGCGCCGACCTTGTTTATTATTTCGTTTCTTAGAAGTTTTGCTGTTTCCCCTTTCTTGGTAGTGATTAGCAGTTCTCCTTTCTCCGACTTTCTTGTATCGCTTATTTGGAATTCTTCAGGGCTTACGTATTGTTTGAGATGCTCTGCTACCTCTGCATACGTTTTAGAGGAAGAAATTTTGAGTATTTCAAAGTCCTTCTCCTTCTGTTCCTTCTTCTTTTCTTTTTTCCCCTCCAGCGCTTTGGGATGGGCAAAAAGGGTGATTTCGGTCCCTGGAAGTTGTCCGTAGAAGAAAGTTTCCGCCATTTTTCTGAACTCAGTTGGGTTTGCAGAGGCATCGAACCTTACAAGACCCAGGTGCTCGATTTCTGCCTGATTCGCCTCTTGTAACAGTCGTTGAATGTTGGTTCCCTCCTCTGTTAGAAGAAAGACGTGACTCACCCTCGCCGTCTCTCCGATTTTCCTCACCGTCTCCACACGCTGAAAACCACCTACGACTAAGCCGTCCACTATGATGTCATCAGTGTCGCCTAGCGCCCTTTCGGCGATGGAAAGGATTCCTCTATTTTCTTCCTTTTTTGAGGAGAGTATCAGAACCAGGCTGCATTTCTTGACACTTAACGGGTGTCTTGTGTCTAATTTCACTCTTTCAAAAACTTCCTCGGGCCATTCCTTTAGCATCAGCTCGTCAAGGAGATCTTTTTCACCTTCTGCGTATTTCTTGATATTATCCCTTATCTGCTCTGCCGAGGGCTTTTCCTTCTGATGTTTCCCCCAGACCTCAACGCCTTTACTCGCCTGTTCGAGAATAGTTAGTTGATTATTTGCCCTTATAACAAATTCTCGAAGCTCTGAGGTGCTTCTTGGGTGCTCAATTAGCCAATCATTCATGAGCCTTATCTCCTCACACATACCCTTCAAGCTATCCTTGTAAACTTTGACCATATTATATGACTCACCCGTGTTTTCAGTGCTTGTCCCCTGGTAAGCCTTCGTCTGAGGAGATTTCTTTGGCTTCTGATGTTTGGGCTGTAGGCCGTTACCTGTGCTCCCTATACCATCTCCACTTAACAAAGCTCCCGTTTTGTTCGTCTCCACTGATTTATCCCGTAGAGGCGGACTCCTAGACAGCACCATAATGTAAACAATGCACTACACTGTCGCCGTACTATTCTATGCACTTTACTAGTAGGAATAATTAAAAAAGAATTATTGTTTATTTTTAACACGATACACTGCGAAAAAATTACTCGAAAGCGAAACGTCCTCCTTCTTTACCATCATAACTCGAACTTGTTAAACAAGGTGTTACCTTATGGTTTCTCGTAGCTTCCCCGTTTTAAAATCTCACCCTACGCTACTGATTATCCAATGATGTACATACAGACCAGGTGTGAATATTTAATTCTTGTTTATATGCGTGAAGTTGGCGGGTTTCTTTATAAACAAACTCATAAACAACGTGCTAGATTTCAGCGCTAATTCTTTACCACCGTATTTGTAATTTGAAGCATCGGGATTCAGGATGAGCCATCTTGGAACATTTTCCACTTTTTTTTTTTTTTTAAGAGTTTTGACAGAGGGAACTGTAACTGCTATGGTCTTATCGTCCCGAAA